>NC_134955.1:6980315-7242815 GCF_965638725.1 Aptenodytes patagonicus
AAATCTTTGTGATTGCTCATCCAAAACAACACTGACATCAAATGAAGTTTCACCCAAGCAGTGTAGAATTTAATCTTCTGTGTACAGAATGACTACGAGGAATGAAACATGTAATTCTGCAGACAACTATTTGCATAACACCATGCCCGAAGTTCACAATGTGGCTAAAGCATATTATAAGATGTACCTGTTGCTGGTGTACAGTGAATAATAGTCTGTCCCAGTTCCTCATTTTCCTCATTTCTTAGAGCATCTGCATCAGCTGTATCCAAGTAAAAATGAAAAACGGGTTAGTTGTAGGAATCAAAAAAAGAAGCAAAATGCAGTGAAGCTGCCTAGGATGGAAGTAGTCCTTTGAAAGATCAAATACCTAACACTTCACCAACGTTCAAGCCTTTAACAAGTGGAGCTGTTCTAGTTTGCCATGTAAGGTTGAATGCTCAGCGTGGAAATCACTGCAGCAGTTTGAGTTACTACTGCCTGTCCCAGCTACTCACAATGCTTTGTAACAAAGCAGCAACATCTTTCATCACCAGGGAAAGATCTATGGGCCCTGAAGTAGACAGTGGAAGGACAAGCCCTTTCTGAACAGGAAGCTCGAAATACTGAGAACCATAAAACATTTTCGTTCTGGCAGAAAATGACAGAAACAATACTGGCAGTTTAGAATTTAAAAAAAAAAAAGATTTTTTTTTTTTTCCTTAGACAGGTCTTACACATTTAGAAAGAACATGGCACTGCCTATCTGTAAGCAGCCACTAAGCACTTTCAGAGTCAGCTTTTGTATCCCTATAAAGATTTACATTTTCCAAATTTCCTTATTCAAAGACAAGCACACACTGTTACTCGGTCTAGTCTGGCCCAAAATAATACTGCCGGTTTAGTACAATGAATCATTTACCCTTCTCACGATCCATCAAGGCACCTTGATCTTGGTGACTGGAATCTTCAGCATTAGAGTTTAAGTAAGAATCACAACCCCAAAATGCACAGCACTGGTAAGCATACGGTACAGAGAGTGACCTGAAATACAGGCAGAACAACAGAGTGTTACCCATTGTAACCTGAGTTACACTGAAGCTTCTTTTTGTCACAGTTGCTCATAAAAAACTATTTCAAATTGGATCAGTTGTAACCATTTCTGATGAACTTTTGCACTGAGATAAAGGACAGGTGATGCATCCAAGTCTTCTCTGCTGCAAGGAGTACAAAGACAATTCTGTGATGTTTAGCTCTCTTTACTACTCATTCTATTCCATATACAAAACAAATTCTGATTGGTGTTTGTGGCATTGCTGTACAAATTAAACTGAAAACTAATTAAGCAAGTTAATTGAAAAGTAACTGTTTTCTAAGAAAGTTAATTCCCAGATAACCACAATATTAAAAATTACATCTTTCCTTCTCACTCTTCATTTTGTGGCCCCAAAATAAGATATTTGTTTTTGCTATTGTCTTTTTGTATGTTTGACAGAAATGGTGCATACTATTAATCCTGGTAGAGAAGAAGTACAGCTGCATACGGAGTTTTAAAAAGTCCACATAAACAATGAAATCATAGAATCATAGAATCATTAAGGTTGGAAAAGACCTCTAAGATCATCGAGTCCAACCGTGAACCCAACACCACCACCCACTAAACCATGTCCCTAAGTGCCTCATCTACACGTCTTTTAAATACCTCCAGGGATGGGGACTCCACCACTTCCCTGGGCAGCCTGTTCCAATGTTTCACCACTCTTTCAGTAAAGAAATTTTTCCTCACATCCAATCTAAACCTCCCCTGGCACAACTTGAGGCCATTTCCTCTCGTCCTATCGCTTGTTACTTGGGAGAAGAGACCGACCCCCACCTCGCTACAACCTCCTGTCAGGTAGTTGTAGAGAGCGATGAGGTCTCCCCTCAGCCTCCTTTTCTCCAGGCTAAACAACCCCAGTTCCCTCAGCCGCTCCTCAGAAGACTTGTTCTCCAGACCCTTCACCAGCCTCGTTGCCCTTCTCTGGACACGCTCCAGCACCTCAAAGTCCTTCCTGTAGTGAGGGGCCCAAAACTGAACACAGTACTGGAGGTGCGGCCTCACCAGTGCCGAGTACAGGGGCACGATCACTTCCCTAAATAGCAGACCAGAAGCTAATTTTTCTGACTCAAGGCTACAGTATCAACTACCTGCAGTATTGTTCCTGAATTCTGTTCTTGTAAATATTTAGGAGGAACGTCAGTCTGAAGGATCCCACAATGCATTAGTTCACAAACACAGATCCAAACCTAAAAAACAATCTGCTGTTTCCACAGGACTGCTGAGGCCTGACACGGATTCCTTTGCTGGCCTTAGACAAATTAACAGTATCTTCATCTCCATTTTTTCCATCAGACAACATGGGAAACAATTTCTAACTGCTTCTTGAGGAGCGAAATATTAACGTGCAGAAAGATCTTTGAAAATGCAAAGCAGTTAACCACTGTCTGATCCACTTCCCACTGAAATCAGTACCAGGTTTCCATTTGAATGATTACTGTTACTCTTATCGTTCGCCTCCAAGAACAAACAGCATGCGTATAAAGGGTGGTGATTATGGAATCAGACACCCGCGTGTCTTCTCCCGTTTTCCACACTCTGAAAGACAGATGTGCTCAGTTCAGTAACAAATGGAATCCACCCAACCCACTACTCCAAAGTCGGATGATATCTACCTGAAAAGTGGTGGAGGAAAAATAGAAAAGTTTCCAAGAAAATTGTCTGCAAATGGCTTCTATATCAGAATAGTCAGATGCCCTTTTATATAGGCCAACATTAAGGCCCTACAGGACTCAGCGGATCGTTTGTCATGAGTAATTATCTAAACTGGCTTAATTTATTGTCATGTTGCTTGTTACTGTCAAAATAAGCGAGGCACTCTGTAGTGTTATTTACCAACGTACCGGAGCTTTGCAAAGTTCTTTGCTGCCAAAGCTTCTTTCAACTCAGAATTGCCTGCAAGTTTAAGCTGGTTCAGTCCACTCAATCCTTCACTTGGAACTGAAGTGAGTTCGTTGAAACTTAGGTCTCTGAAATGTGAATATTAAGACAGCGTTACAACAAAGTAAGGCTGAAGATCCTATAGCATACACTTCATTGGAGTAGGAAGGCTTTTTAAGTCTCACACCGAGGCTGTGGTCTAGCAAATGCCCGTCAGTGCAGCAGGCACTTTCAAGAAGTCTGTCCTGCATATATTCAGCTAGTGAGAGGTTTCGTGATCCACAGAGATGAAACATACAATGGGCGCATACCAGTTTTAAGCTAAAACCATTTACTCTCGCAGCAGTTTAATGATAGAGGGAGGACGCTGCTGCACAGAATAGCCTACTTACAGGTTAACAATAGCTCCAACAGTGGTGAAAGCTTCCTTGTGGATCTGACGGATCCGATTTCTACTGAGGTCGCTGCAATGAATGCCAAATGAGATTTTAGCAGTTTCATCAAAACTTTGTAACAGCCACTGTACTGAGAAAAAAGCTAAGGTGACAAATACATGATGTCTTTGTCAGAAAAGCCGAACAACACTCCTGTTTCCCCTCTCTCCCCAGTCAGCCAGGTGCAGTAGCAGCCAAATCCCGTGGTAGGGCAGCTGTATCTATCCTGCTTCACCTCATCCCCAAGGCAGCATCCATCTCCCATTCCTGCCCCCTTCCCCCTCCTTCTGCTAGCAGCTCAGCCTGCGCTCCCAAGGCAGAGGCCGCCGCGGACACCACCCATTCTCCCAGGCTGAAGGTGCCAGGACAATCCCTTCGGTGCCAACCGCACCTGCAGCAGGGCACGCCGGCAGGGGTGGGGGAAGGCAATGAAAGAACAAGCAGAAGGGCATCTGCTTTGTTGGATTTCAAAATCCAGATCCAGTTCCTGCTGGACCACCATGACTTATATTATGACATTCCTTTTAAAACACCTGTCAATTTGTGGATTTTTTTTCTGATAATTTCAATGTTCCTATATCATCTTCATATAGCTACAGATGTAAGGGGAGGGGAAAATTTTGTTTACTGATCTGCTCCTCCTGAGGAAAACAGATAGGATGTCTCCAATAAATACTATATAATGGAATAATATAGTAATAATATAATGCAAAATAGTGGACTACCGAAAAAAATCTCCTTTTTTTATCTCCATGTATGTGTATATATATTAAAAATTTCTTTATAGGCTAGAAAAACAAAATGGAGAATAGAAAGAACGGGACTGAAACTGGCTGCTGCTAGTATCTCTTGTACATGGTTTGCTTCACCTTAGGACCCAGCATACCTGGCCTTTTGCCATCAATCAGATGTGTAACACCAAACCCTGACATCAGTTTACATGGGAATCAAAAACATTATCTTGTTTTACTCAGTATGCAACTACATGCACTTACAGGATACGAAGGGAGGACAGTCCTTGAAAGGTATCCTCTGTGATTTCATGGATTTGATTATGCTGTAAGGAACTGCAGAGTGAAGAAGCAGAAACAGAGCTTTATTGGCAAACTGGGCTGGCTTCAAACTAAGGGATAGCTCGGTGCCTGCTAATACACAGATTTAGCCTTACCAATGGCAAGATTTTTCTCATTTCCCCTTGTAGGCAAACTGTTTTAAGTATCTGCTCTGCACTTCGCATTAGCCATGTTATACAACCATGAAGCTCTTTCGTGGCGCCTCTGCCCAATCCCAATTCACAACTCATTTAACTTAGAAGAGACTGTTAAGTGTGGACTGTATTATTTCCAAGCTAAAAGTAACACTTTGTGAACTTTGAAGAGTCACACTGAGATTTAAAACAAATCTATTTAATTCTGAAGGAATCTTTAGGCCATATTCTTACCCTGGGTGCACTTTTACTTCTCGAAATATGGATTTATGAAAGGAACACGTTGAGAAGAGCTAATGGGCAAATTATACTTCCAGTTCACTAGCTCCCTTTACAATGAACCATGTGTACAATGAGCCCGAAGATGTCAAGAGTGTAACAGCAAAAGCCTGTGAGAAGTCTATTAGCCCCACTCTGGTTAAGGGGAAAGAAGCTTGAGAGCAGTAGAGGTAGAAGGAGAAGTAGGAATATATGAAGGCAGAAAAATCGTGTAGGGTCTGGAAATTAAGCTTAAGCTTTAAAGCAATGAAGTAAGGAAAAGCAAAGATGGGGTTTGAATGTGTCTTACAGGGACTAGAGGAAAACGTTTTACACAAGCACAGGCTGATGGTTGGAGGGAACTGAAGAGTGGAAGAGATACGAGGCAGGAAGAAAAATACATAAATGCTCGTTCTATTTATGCGTATAGCAATGCTACTATGAAATGCAGGATTAAGGTGTCCTTCATTCTTTTTTGTGCCATAGGAACAATTAAACCTTAGCTAATTGAGGAAAACACAAGTGGTTGAATTCTCTATCCAGCACACTCCTCACATGAGATGGTTATATCATCTCTCTCCGTCCTTAATCTTAGAAACTTATGATCAAACGTGAAGCAAAAAAGTTTCTAGAGACTTGGACTAAGCACACTAAGGAGGTAATAAAGATAAAAAACATGTATTTCTACTTACATTTCTTCCAAGGAGTGGCAGCCCTTAAAACTTGGGAGGTCCTTTATATTGTTGTAAGACAAGTCCCTTCAAAACAGAAAATGGGAGAAAGGTGCTTAGTTCAACTCTTTTCTACTTGAAACATCTCATCACTTGTAACCATTAAATGGATTGGCAGAAAAGTCTTCCTGTTACTAATATTCCGTGGAAAAACTAAGGGCAGTTTAGAGAAAATCTTGAATGGAATCACAAGTGTGATCTCTCCACAGCCATCCTAACTAGCCCCACTTCAATTATACATATTATATACACCCAAAAACGTAGAAAGACATAACTGCTATGTCAAGTTTGCAACAGTCAGCAAATAGCAGAAATAAGGCTGTCTATATAACTCTGTAAAATGTTGATTCATTGCCTTTTATTCACTCTATCCATGTAACCCTTTTAAAAACTACATTTCTATATCTCTCCCCTTTTTTGTCTCTGAATTCGGTGAACTTTTTTGTTTTACTTTCCTGAAATATTCAACCAGTGATGTAAAGCAAGCAAGCAAGCGTGGAAAATAAAAAATCATCCCAAAACTCTCTATTTGGCAAACATTAACAACTGAAACTAGTGTTCTGTAATTGGAAAGTAATGGAGAAACAGGCCGTGCCTTTCTAGTGGCTTCAACAGCTCATGAGATCCCTCCCAACTGACATTTTTGATTCTATAGGCACTGCTTTCAGCTCTGCATCTGGGTATATGCATACCCCAAAACCATACTGTACAAATTCCCTGAATTCTGAGAGTTGTAATCTAAAAAGTTAATTGATAATCTGCTTTTTTAGAATAAACTGGATAGATGGTATGCAACACAGGAATTTGGTGCAAATTTTTATTTAGCACGTTGGTACCTCCCTAAGCAGAGCTAGGAAAGTTCAGATTTTCCTGTGAAACTATGCGGCAAAAGGAGACTAGAAACTTGCAAGCAATCTTCAGATTTCTGTTCAAAAGATAAACTGCCGTTTGAAAATAAATCCTACCTCATCATTCTTTTTCCCTAGTTTTTCTTCTATAAAACAGAACATATTTTTCTCCTCCATTTTTCAGCACTTGCTTTTGTTCCAGATTTTCCTGCATGTACCCTTTGTAAACATGGCTTTGCCTCTCCCCCCCGAGTGGTTTCATTTTACAGTTTGGTTTTTTGCATTTATTTTAACACACCCTTACTGCTTTTTCTATTTTGCCTTTGTATTACTATCCTCTTCCTAATCCTCACCTCCATTTCTCTTGGTTTCTGATGCTCTCTCCTGTGTTCCCAAACACAAAAGTCAAAGCACTATAACTAAACTCTTCCTTAACCTCTGAATGTAAGTGATTACTGTTGTGTTAAGAATCAATGGCGGCGGAGTGAATTTGAAGATGCAAAGACTGTTCTGCAGCACCACCTTACATATCTTCTGTAACACAGGAAAGAAATACAGTGCATCCCTATAAAGGGGACCCTGTTTCAAGAATACAAGGCATTACATCAACTGTGCCACGAGTCTTGATTTGAAGAATCAAGAAACCAGAATCAGATTTCTAACGTTGATAGAACTACTAGGATGAGCAATTCTAAGCAATACTTTTGCTTTGAATTAGCTTTAAATTTCTTTTAAAACATTTTGATGCAGATGAAAATAGGAGCACAATGTGTATACTTACAAAGTTCGCAGCACCTTTTGCTCTTGACATAAATTAACAGGAATACTGTTTATCTTGGTCCCTGTTAGAGTTCTGTGAAAAAAACCCCGTATATAAATGTTTGCATTGTTGATGGTAGATGGCATAACAAGCATACGTAAGAGCAGAAGAAGGATGGTGTCTCAGCTATCGGGGTGCAAATTTTTTTTGGTTTGGTTGTTTGGAAGAGGCTAACTTTTCTGTTTTTCAGTTCTGTGAGAGGGGGGTTAGTATCAATGGCCTTTTCATAGGCTGTTGCCAGCTTACACTATTAAAAAAAAAAAAATTAAGAGGCACCCAGGTATCACAGTAAGGAAAGCTATATAATTACTTAACATTTATTGACAGGAAGAGAACATAACATCCAGTTGCTCTCCAGACCCACTAATCATATTTCAATCACTTCACAAGAGGCAAAACCAAGAAATTATTGGAAGTTATTTCTGTAGAAGATACTTACAAGCTCTCCAGATTAATGGTTCCTGTCAAATTAGGAAACCACTGCACCATGCTGGCACCCCGGATGACCCTAAAAAAATCCCCATGAAAATTAGCTGTATTATGCAAAGAATTGTGACGTTCAATCCTGCTAACAGGTAGGTATTTTCACTAAGGAGACAGTCTAATATCCTCATTGCTTTTGTTTAAATTTTACACATGAATATAGTCTTTTCACTGCTTCTTATACTAGTAATTTGCTTAATCAATTACTCCTCCATTAGCAAACAACTGGAATTCATCAAGCTGGAAAGAGTCGTATCAATACACGTATGAAAAGGGCATAAACTCGTAGGTAGTTTGTAGTTCAAAGTCCAAAGTCTCACTCCGTTTTGCTTTCTCGTCACCCCCAGAACTGGTATCTTTTGAGAGTATGCATGCACTAACCTGCAAAACATTCTCACAATGTACATCCCTGTTCAAAAACCACCTAGGACATATTGCAGTTTGTTTAAGTAAGAACCTGAGCATTTGGCCTGAGGTTATGTGTCTTATGCAAGGTAATGAAGATTTAAAAAAAAAAAAAAGTTGTAGAGCATATTTACTAGAGCTTCTTAAGAAACTGGATATTCCCAACAATAACAATGTTTATAAAAGCTTACTGCAAAAAAATTGTAAGGTAAGAGGCAGTCAGAAAATTTAGTTATTTTGAGTTCTTAGCCACAACGTTTCATGTCCATATATTGTACTATATAGCTGAGATGATACTTACAGGGAATGTAGATCTGACAGATTCTGAAATGCTGAGTTCCCCACAAAAGACAAAGGATTATCATACAAATGTCTGGGAAATGAAAAACATGTTTCAATTGCTGTTCTTACAGTCACTGTCTGCTACAGACTAAAAATAGATGCATGAAAATTACTTACATCGTTCTTAGAAGGGGGTTTCCTGCAAATGCACCATCAGGAATTATGGAAATGTAGTTACTGTGAAATCCCCTAAAGATATTAGCAAAGAAGAAAACCAACACTTAAAAATATCCTGCCAGTAGATTCAACCAATAGTCATTTTCTTCACACCTACTCAATTCCCAATCCTGCCAAAAATAGGATTGTAGTTAAATAGGAGTAAGTCAAACTGTAGGAATAACTTCGAAGGTATGATTTCTGTCTACTGCACATCAGCTAAACTGAAAATATTTCATTACAAAGAAACTGTTCTGTCCAAAACACGATCCTGTGCTTTCTCTCTTCTTCTTCCCCTCTTAAGGAGGGGACAAGGAAAACATGTGTGATCAGTGAATACTTAATTCTGCTACTGGAGGCCAAAACCAGCTCATGATTAAGATCTATGCTAATCGTTCTGAATAAATTGCTTGCTTATATAACTCCAAAATAATTTTGAATAGGTTCCCTCTCTAGCCGATGATTACATTTTCCTTTAATTACAGCATCGCTTAGCATAACTTAATCTGATCTAGGTTGCTGCATAATGAGACAAGCATTCTTAAATCCGGGAATTTCTTTTCTCTTTATTTATGGAAAGGAGAAAGAAAACTGGTAAAAAGGGAGAATAAGTAATACTTACAACTCCTTTAGACTTGGGAGTGCTTTTATGGCTTCGGGGAACTCTACCATGTTGTTATAATTTAAATCCCTAGAGGAAACAAAGCAGGAAAATCATGAAATTCGTAATAGTTATCATGAATTGTTAAAATAATTTTTATTTAACGCAATTCAATGAAAGTAAAAAGTTCTCAGAACATCTTTAACTAGACCATAGAATAACTTGATTTTTAACTTAGATTTAGTCTTCTGATGTTGCACATGCTTTATAACCAGCTAATAACTTAGGTAAGATATTAAATATTATCCAGAGGATTATTCATGTTAAGTCAAATGACATTTCCTTACAGCAAAGCTCAGTATTTTTCAACAACTCACAGACTTTTCTTCAACAGAATTTACACGGAAATGAACTAAGATTTCAAAGTTTAAAAAATAAAGTAGATACAAATGACTACTCTTTATTAGCTTACTAAGAAAACTTTTCTTTCAGGTTTTATAAAATAAAGAGTAAATAAGCCATTAGGTAATAGCAGACCTTCTAGCAAAACCAATTGTAAATACTGAAGGGAAGCAGAGGGAAATCTCATCACACTGAATCATCACACATCAGTGACAGGGATCTGTTGAAATCTCAGTTAACCTGTCACCGTTCTAGCAGTAACATCAGGACCGGCTACAGTCTTTTTTCTGCAAAAGGGATTCTTTATGAGAGGGAAAAACATTCTGAGAGTCTTACATCTTACATCAGCTGTGCACGTTTACATAGCGCCTAATTATTCCTTAATTCAGTTCCTAAGAGAATGACAAGATAGTTGGAGTAAGCAGCATTCCTGGACTCATCCAAACTCCTCATATGTTAACAGAGGTTGTCCCTGGCTTTAACGTGCCCTTGCCCTCCTTCATTTGTTTTATTTATTTAGCATTCTCCTAAGCATAACAAAATGCACCGCTGAAGGAGATACCACTTATTAGACATTCAATGAGCAAGCTGAAGGGAAATGGGGAGTGTAACGGCGGCTGAAAGCCATTCCTCACCAAGAAGGTGCTCTGGAGGTTGAGGAGTACTGTGGAGCTAGGATCTGGCCGCTACGGACACCCAGTTCTGGGGGGAGTATGAATTGTCAGCTGGGACAACAGACAAGGGGCGAGGGGAAGGTGATGCTTCCCGCCACCATCCCCTGCTCCTGTCCGAAGGAACATAAGGTTCACTGTTTCAGATAAACCAGTCCATCATCTGAATATTTGCCAGTATTTGAAGTGAACTCAGGTGAATCTCTTGTATGAGAGGCTGGGAACCAGGAGCTGGGCTGTTTTCTACCAGCCTACAGAGGATCGGTTCAGAAGCTGTGGGGACACATGAGCGACAGCCTCCTTGGCAAGCAGTGGTGCCCAACCAGTAATGCAGGAGCAGTGGAGAAACAGCCCGCTGGGGCCTTCTGAGAAACCTCCTATCAACACACAAGAGTTTTGGCAGTGTATCTTAAATATGCTTAATCCTACAGTAAATCTGAGAAACAAATATTTGTCCCTTATCACCCACAGGGCCACTCAAAACACTTCGATACATCCACCTGACTCAGTGGAGTGCTATGCAAAGATACACCAGCTAGATCAGGGCTAGGAACATTAGACCCACATCATCCACTGTGACATTTCACCCAGGCTAATATTTACCTGCTTCTCAACATAGTTAATTAGTTTTGGTGGAGCACTGCACTGATACCAGCCTTCAGTTCCGAAACCTGAGCTGGAGCTGTGTCAGTGGTATGTGTTGTGCTGTGCACACATGCCTTATTTGCAAAATCTTCACCATACCAGTAAAGTAACCTTGATTAAGCTGGGAATGAGACAAACACTGAACAATTAGTTACTTTAAGAAGCATACTTACAAGGTTTCAAGGTTGTCTAATCCATCAAAGCAGTGTTTTCCTATAGTTTTTATTTTGTTATTATGAAGATGTCTAAAAAACAAAACCAAAACAAGTATGAAAATAAGTGAATGATTTCATGTAAGTTAACATATTAGCAGATATTTCTATGAAATCAAGACAGTTAAATGGTTTAGAAAAAACATTACAAGGGGTGGATTATACAGAAGAATGTCTTTCACTTCTCAACAGAAATATTTCATCCTCATATGGGAACAGAATAGATTACCCACAGTCAAGACAACCTGTTTTAAACCCTTACTCACTATCCAGAAGTGTGATAAAAAGATGATTTAAACATATAAATCAAAGTAATTTTTCATATTAATCCTTGGAGATACTTAAGACTACGCAGAAACAGGTCTGTGGCAGATATTTTCTTCTTTTAATATCTCTGAAAGCTTTCTCTGACAACCATTGGTTTGAAATATTCGTTGCTAAAATGAGACGTCAGGAAAATACACGGCAATCTCCCTATCCATAGCCCATTTGACTTTCTGTTTAGAAGATCTTTAGCAAACCTTCAGCGGGTTGTCGAAGTACACGTGATACCATCTCGTGTTGGTATAGGCTGTTACTAGACAACTGAGCTAAAACATAGCAAAATACCATTTTCAGTGCCATCCTAGCTTAATCAAAACTGTAACTGAGGAAAGAATCAAAGTGACCTATGAAATACAATTACAAATACTCACAGAACAACAAGACTTGAAAGGTTTGTAAATGCATAGTCAGGAATATGTGTTATTTTGTTAAGAGCCAGCGTTAACGCCTGCAGAGAGGGAAGATTGCTGAGCGGATAGATGGGAACTTCTGTCAAGCTGTTGTCATCCAACCAAAGGTGACGCAACTGCACCAGACCCTCAAAACTGTCTTCTGGTATGGCAGTTATATGGTTAGCATCTAAACGCCTACATGAAAACAGAAAGAATTCACATGGTAAACTTACAAACTACAGATAAGTAAAAATATCAATTAAAGTCCTGCTACTCCTGAGTATTTTTTTTAAGCTTAAATATGCTTTACTGAAATAATTTAACATCTGAAAGTTTGAAGGTTTACTGAACGACACATGAAGACCTTTTCAAGGCAAATGAAGAGCCCATAAAAAGAAAGCTGCAAAAAAACTTCTTCTCAGACATTTTTAATAAAACATTTTAACAAATTCATGTGCTTATAATCACCTTAAAGTGAATTGGTAACTACATAGACACCTCTCCCCTACAAACCCCACAGCTGCTAATACTGGAATACGTCTTTAAAACGGTAGCTTGATATTGTACCAAAGATTGCAGAGGCATTTATTTATTTGAACTGGTTATCCCTATAGCTACGTCGTCAATAGCATCGTATACCGTTATACGCTTTGTTTTGTGGTACTGGTATACACCTTAAGCGACTACTTCAGAGAACAGGATTACTAAAAGCAGTTCTCAAACAAAGCTGGAGCTATGAATTATCCTGGCAAATAACACATTGTGTCATCAACTAAAACCGAGAAACATCCTTCACTCTTGCACCTGATCCTTTGTAACATGCTCCACAAAAGAAATGCAAAATAGCACGTTAGCACTGTTGACTATTGTACATTATTGGATTTGCCATCACACTTTCTCCCCAAATGAACTCTGATCGCAAACGTTAGCAGTAGTAACGCATGTGGTAAGCGACTTAGATATCCTTCACAAAGAACAGCAAACCACGTGCGACAATTGGTTCTGCTACAGTTACCAGCTTGCACACGCTATGGGGTTTCATCGCTTCTTCAGGTTTCAAAGCATAAAAAAAAAACCCAAACCCAAACTCCACACCTGGAAACCTAGGAGGCTAAAATGCACGTCCTCAGCTCCGACTCCAGATGTGAAGCCCTCACGATGGGAGGCGCAGGTGTTACTGTCAGAGTCTCGCTCAGAATCCTTATCCATGACAACTGACAAACCTGATAACTGCAACTCCTTGTCTGATGGCTTTGGCAGCAACAGCAGAAACTCTCGTGCAAAATGACATGTGCTTCTTCCTCATGCAATACACTCTGAAGCAATTTGTTTTTCCATCTTCCTACACTAGCAGCGTAGTTACTTGGATAGCATCACTGGCAACCAGGGCAGGCAAAAGGCACAGACGGGGACCGGTTCAAGTTTATCCACACTATACCATGGAACCAGATGCATTGGGGACAAAAGTGGAAAACCACCCACACTAAAAGCTTAAGCTTGGATTTACACAGACAGAAGCCCCAGGAATAGACAGCGGCAAGGGATGACCCAGGAAGCAGCAAAACTTTAATAAAATGCTATTCTTCATAAGGCGATGAGAGGAAAGGTCAGCAGTGACAGCCCACAAGATGAAAAAAAATGGACTGTAACAGATCCGAGCCAGCACAGGGCTAAGAGCAATAGGCAATGTTTGACTGTCCTCTGACCTACAGGCTGTCTTCTCTAGGTCAACACGCAGCTGAACTGTGGTGACTTCGCTGCAAACATGGAAGAAAACACCTTGCATAACTGCTTTGAAATGACTGGTGTACCAGCCGTGGTATGTATGCTGCTGTCTGGGGAGACAAAACACGTATTCGCTCCTCCATTAGCATCGATGTTCATTATGATACAAATCAGCACAGGTTTTGAGTTATATTAAGCATTCGCTGTGTTTCTAAAGCCATGATCAGACATGCTCTTGAAAGTCTAGCTGGGTTAGTTTAAGAAGTCATTGCCTCCAGCCGTTCATCCCATCCCTCTCTGGGCTGGCAGAGTGGACCAAGTGACTGCGCTACATTTGTCCCCGGGCACAGTCGTGACAGCTCAAATAGTACTGGAAGTGCTTCTGGACCCCAACACTTAAAGGACGTGATGAATTCAAAGGGAGAAGACAAGCTTGATCAAGAATTAATGCACTTAATCTATTTCTGTGAAAGAGAGTTTTGTTGTTGTGATGTACGTGGTTTAAATATTTCAAATTATTAGGGAAAAAAGTCAGCAGCTGAATTTTCATGTAATAAAAAGTCAAGAAATGCATCCAATTAAGTAACAAATACACCAATATAAGTGGGAACTTATAAAACTGCCCGTAGTCAAAGACTGTCTCCTAAGATGAGGGAGGTGCCATTAACTCTAAAGCTGTACATCAAAGAGCCAATTCCTATGGTTCATATACTGGCATCCCCTTATCATTTGCCCCATGGTCTGACAGGTGTGTACGCTATTCTGTTTGAATGTTTTTAGGCTGCACTGAGACTGGAACATTTCAGAGAAATTAAGTGTCTGATGATAATAAAGAAAAAAATAAATAAGGGGAGGTAAGGAAAAAAGCCTGCGGCTCTGCTTCAGGGGGGGGGAAAAAAAAAGAAAAAAGAAAGAAACACAAAACTAGAAATTACCTGTCTTTCTTCTCTCTCCTAAATTCACACACCTCCCTGAAGATCAAAAGAATTATTTTCCAGTGGAATAAACATATCCGAGTCTTCTCTTCAACTAATTTCTCCCTGCCCCCCCCCCCTTTTTTTTTTTAAGCGAAGCAGCATACCCGAGAGGCAGGCCTCAGTCATTGTGACTACTTGTCTACACCTATGTTTGTACTTTCACTGTGTTCCTTGCTAAATTCCATTTACTCAATCAGACTTTGGAAAACAAACACACACACCGAACCCCAAGCCCTGCTCCTCCTCCCACCCAGTTAAAGCAGATGATGACCAGAGGAAGGACGGACACACGCAATGAGGGAGTCGAGCTCTCAGCCAGGGAGAACAAAGAGGGTCATGGAGAAGATGATGGACCCTTCATCCCCAGCTTGCTTTGCCAAGACCTCCATCTCCCAGCGCAGACGGATCGAGTACCCAAGGAGCTCTGCATCTTAAACTGATGGCTCTCCACAGCCATCCAGTCTGTCATGTTCATCTTCTCCTGCCCACAGCAGTCAAACTGAGGGGGGGAAAGAAGACCACCACCCACCGTTGTCACTGAGCAGGGAAGTCTGGAAGGTGAAACAGGGCGCTTTTCTAGCGCTCTCTCACTTCTTTTGCAAACATTTGGCATCATCTTAACAAACGCAACGTCTGAATAGAGCTGAAAGTAATCAGCGATGCCAAATCATAAAGCCAAAGTCAAGCAGAAAGACAGGACATCTTGCTGTGATTATTTGTGTCTCTCACTCCCCATTTACATAGCAACTTCCTGATCTCCAAGTCTGAAGATCACTGTGCTAGCCCAGGGTTTTCCCAGAGGCCAATGGATATATCAATAAAATAGTTGAAAACAGATGGTTTGCCCAGAGTTTTCACTGAGCTGCGTTCACAGTTTTAAAGGGAAAACCTGTGATTTACAAATGTTATAGGAACAAGCACAGCATCAAAAGAACCAAAGTGGGTATTATTATGATTACACAAAAAAATATTTATTGGTGCTGGATTTCTGTTATTAGTTGTCATACCTCAAGACTTATTTTTAACTAATTTGGCCATTTCTGTCTCATCCACATTTTTTGTGTTCCTTCATGCCTGTTAGTGTAAGCCTGATGTGCCATAGTTATTTTTTTCTTTTTTTTTTCCTCTTCCAAACAGTCAAAGCTTATCCACATTATGTTCAATGCACAAAACACAGCTGAAATGCTTCTACTTAATGTGAAATGCACATAATGGAGTACTTAGTGAAACAACTGAAAAGCAAACCTAAAATATTTGACAACTTCCACAAAATATTACAATGAAGGACCGCATCTTTTCTTTAAGATGGGATAAAGGAGTATTCACTAGCTCCAATAACTAGCAAAGTACAAGTAACATTCTTCGCTTGGACTGAAATTTTACAAAGACTGTCCTTTTCCATTAAAGTGTTAAAGATAAGACTATGTTCTTTAAATTAGGGCTTGCAGCATGTACTTAAATTCCTTAATCTTTCAGAAGCTACTCCAATTCCAGCTTCCCTATAGGCATTGGCTTGCAAGAGACCTTTACTCTTAGTCTATAAATTCAGAGTTCACTTGTGGAGCTGTCGTCTTCACTTTTATTACCTGTCAGGTTCCCTCCTCACACAAACTCCAACTCCACAGGAAGAAAGAAAAGGAGGATGACAGAAACCTATATATTCAGCAGCTCTTATATCAGTTCAACATATTGTTAAAACAAGTAAAGAACATAGCAACTTAAAGCTCTTCAAACAATTAAGTCAGCTTTAAGGAAACTGTAAAACTAATATGAACTCCTACCTCAATTCAAATGAATAAAAGTTCCAAAGTCTAACACATACATATATATGAATTTTTTATATTTATATAGTAATATAAACACACACAAAATTACCATTCCAACTCCAGTATATTTTAAATTTTCATAAAGCTTTTCACTACAAGTCTCAGGCCAGGCCTGCCAGGAGTACGCTAGTGTATGGAGAGCAGATATCTGGGAAGTGGCACAGCATGGCATCCAGCTTTTTTAACACATTACGGGGGGGTGGGGGGGGTGGAGGCAGGAAAAAACTGATACATTTATTCATTTCTGGAGCATTAGGAGCTTAAGAAAAAAAAAAAAATCAAATCTTCTCAATGTTTCCTCGGGATGTCCCAGGAGGCAGCCAAGCCCCCTCCACCCCTGGTCTCGGAAGCGCCCCTGCACCACACTAAACTGCAGCAGAAACTGCTGTGCCAGACACTTGTACAAAAGCAGGTGTTTGCCAATGAAGCGGGCACAGGAGCACTGTTACTGGGCAGAGCGCCTACTTACAGGGTTAAAAAGGCTAAAAGGAAAGGATACTCATGGCCTCGTTTGGGCTGGCCAGCGGCACTGCTTAGAGCAGGCTCCCTACAGCCTGCATCCCTCGTGGGTAGCGCCGGGGAGGCCTCCAGGACCACACTCGCACATCTCCTCCAGCTGCCCAGTCCCTTCGGTGCTGCTTCTCTGGTTTATTCTTTTCCCATCCTCCAAAAAACACCAGGTGCTAGGCAGTGAGGGTTCCTCCCCACCGGACTGGGGGAAGGCAAGGCAGAGCATCCCTCGGCCATGCAGGTAGGGTCGTGCCGCAGCCAGACTGCGAAGCCAGCAGCTTTGCGTGATCCCAGCTGGTCCGGAGGGAGCAGGAACACGAGGGGCAGAGCCGGACACAAAACTCAGTAGGGGGAGAAAAGAAATCCTGTGTTTTGCTCTCATTCTGTAGTCTCTCCAAGCATGTTATGATCAACCCTTGCTCTGCTGGGGCAAACCAACCAACAGCATGCCAGGGGCCATCACTGTAGATGCTCCCTGAGGAGCTGGCCACGATCCTCGCCACGAAGGCCACCTGGGTGTCATGAGATACATCCCATAAACATAATCTTAGTAATAATATTCATTATGAACGTACTGCCACACATTTTGCTAACACTATTTGTCTGGGAAGAGGAGATTTGTTTGCAGCTACCGTCCCAGCCTCGCTAGCTCTCATCTGTGACCACACTTGGCCTTCCAAGCTTCAGCGACTGGGAAATTTTAACAGCCTTGTACTAATAGCAAGAGTTTAACATTGATGTTAATAAAAGGAGTATCACTCCTGACTCTTGTGTTAAACCACTTCTGCTCAATGGCAATCGTTAAAGAACTTTGCTCTTTGAAGTGCTCCTTCAAAAACCACAAACAAATCACTCAAGTAACACTGGAGTAGATTTTTAGGTTTTGAAGTTGAGTACTGATAAGCCTGGTACCTAGGAAATTCTGCTACAATGCAAGGCAATAAACCCACCATGTTAACAGAGGTACTTTAAAATACTCAGCACGTTTGCTCACTGTATCAAGCGGCAGCTCTCTGTACCTTATGTGTTGAGAACGTCAATGCAAGGATTTGCTTTATTCAAAGACAAATTTACAGCAGCTCTCAGAAACTAATGATACATGCCAAAGCGATTTCAACCACCAGTACTGATGTGCCAGCATATCTGTTCTTCCATTTATACGTTTAAGATGGTACCAGTCAGCGATCACAGTTTGCTGCAAATTACCCGTAGAGGATTCAGCTGATCTTTACCTACATGCTGTATAACTTCCACCATCCCAGTTAAGTTTCTGATCGTTCCATTTCTAATTTCCCCATTTTTATTTAAATATTAGCAATTCCTTAAGCAAGCCCAGACAGTTAAAAAAAATAAGGTTACAAAAATCCCAGAGATTGCTGAAGCTCACAAGAAATACCTATACCTCACTTTCAAGAAAACCAGAACAGCTTCTAAAAGTGAACATGGCATAGAAAAATGAGATGCTTGTCATTCAGCAAGTATGTAACCTTCATGAAGCAGTATATTTAAACTGCTCATATTTAAAGATTTTTAAGCACAATCAAACACATTCTTATACATTCTTTAAAAAAAAATGCAAGGGAGAAAAGCATATTCAGCATATTTAAGTTTGTATTGGTTTTGCAGATTACAAAGAAAATGTGTGTGAATTTCTCCCTTTCCCATAGTTTAATCCTATAGCTTAACACAGACTCACTTGAGGGCTGGTCCCCTTTAACCCTTTAATAACAGTGAAGTAGGGAACTAAAACACCTCTGGAGAAGATGACCCATTAGGAGTTGGTTAGGTGAAAAACCACCTGCCACTGTTAAAGGTGCATGCTACACATAAGAACATACAATGCATAACTTCATCTAGTCATTGCTGTTAATGAACATCTTCCACAGTCTCCCAGACAAGATTATCCTTACAGATAGCCCTGTCCTTCAAAACTCTCTAATCCAGAATCACTAAATTATTAACAGAAGCCATAGAATACACTGTAAGAAAAAATTAGCAGCATTGAAAGAGAACTGTGTATTTTTTGGTACAAGACAGCGTTTGCATTATCCTCTCCAAACTCAGGGACCTTCCCTTCTGACACCTCTCAATGTGCTTACAGTTTACATTACTAAAATTGTTGTCATCAGCGTGAACTACCGCTTAAAGCTGTGCGGTTTCATTATGGTACCAGCAGAATGTTTCTAGATTTGATCTGAGTTTTGTTTTTTTTATAAATACAGATGTAACTTGATCTGTATAAGGAATCCTTCCTAAAATAAAAAAATAATAATAAGGCTATAGCAGATATGTGCTATAGCACATTTAAAATGTGTCCTGACTGAAATACACCTCCATCCTCTGTCCCCACCCTTTTTCCGCACATTTTTACCCTGCAAAGCAAGATCCTGCTCTCATTTCTCTCAGTCCCACACCAGGACCCCAGTCTTTCCTGCCTGGGCCAAGCCCATTCCCTCTCCCAGAAAATATAATCACATTCCAGTTCAGCACATTCACACCTCCTGTCTCATCCCGCCTCAAGCCTGCTCCAGCCTTCCGAGATAGGAAGACAGACGGCAAAACTGGTTATGATCCTGCAGTGGAGGCTACGAGCAGACCAGGCTAGGGAGCCAGAACTGCTACCGGGTACCGCAGAAGATTACTGCTGACCACATGCATGAAGACACTTACCCTGCAGCTCAGGTGAACACCCACACAAAGGGAAAGGCAGGAGCTATCAAAAGTCGAGTACCATGCTGGCATGGTCCCAATACCCCCAATTTGGGAACCTGGCATAACAGCGTAGCTGCAGTGCTTTGAGCTATTGCCGCAGAACGCTCTACTATTCCCTGCATGTGGGCACGTGTGCACATGTGCAGGGACAGTAACTCGGTGATTCCTGAACTACAATTATAATAAATCCTCTCCAATACGATAGCAGCTATTGACAAGCTTTCAAAAATTACTCCTGGATTTGACAGCAAATGCCCATGAAAATTGGCAGCAATTCGGTTTTTGAGTTTAAATGGAACACAGTTCTCCTTTCCAAAGCATCTGAAAGCCTTTGTTTAAATAACACAGTTTCAGTATTCGTCACACACTGAGGATTGTACTAGAATATTCTGTGCTATGACTTAAAATTCATATGTAGCTGGGTTTCTGGGGTGAATTAGAGCAACCCTAGAAGTTGCTGTAGTTCACAGAACCACTTTGCAAGTCCCCACATTCTCAGCTGAAGCTCAGAATAAGCAGTGTTACAAAAAAAAAAAAGTCATCACAGTCAAATATGCTTCTTATGCTAAGGCACCTAAACAAGTGACCCTCTGAAATGGCTTCCTGGTCCTTTCAGGCTCTGCACACGCTGCTGGAGCAGCACACCACTCTACTACCTCTACCTCTCTGTATGACCCTTGGATTGCCAATAAACTTCACCAACACCATTTCCAGATCTAAAGTACGAAGTACACCACTTCATTACCTTGTGATAACAAAAAATACACTGTTGATGCTTTGCAGTAAACTGAAATGCATCAAAACTATTGTTCACATTTGTGAAGCTCCTTATTTGTCAGGTCTTTCTGCTACCAAAAGCGGCGGGCTCAAGCTGGGCAACCAGTGCCTTCTGTCTGGGTAGTGCAGTCCCACGGTCCCAGATAGCACGGCATCTTGCAATGGCAGAATGCATCCTGCCAGATAAACTTTTCTGAGGTGCTAGACAGCAAGTTTCCACTCAGTAAAACTTACATTTTGCTAAATTTCACCTCCATAAATAAAGGACGCTATTCTAACTCTCTTTTGGAGGCCAGAGCTGGGAAAATATCCAATGTAAACAGAAAATAAAGAGCTGTTATTTAGTATTCTGAATGAGGCTGGCTACTTGCCAGCTATAATATTAACATTAGAGATCATGAAGCTCCTGTAACCATCATCTTTATTTCCACCCAGGTATGTTTACTGGGCTCATTAATACATACGGTGTGGCAACCGTCTTCCTACGCAGCTGGAAATTGGAGCACATTAAGAGGGAAATTGGATAGTTCGACAGGAGTTGCAACCAAATGATTATCAATATGCTATAAAGTTTTATGAGCAAGTAATTTGTGTCTTCACCAAGAAAAAATCCCCCTAAAGCCTACTTCAGAGCAAACTGGGAAACTGCCAAAAGAGAGTCAGTTAAGTGATGTTTAAACTTGCAGGTTTTGGATGGAGATTACATATTAAAAAGGTAGAAGCAGGTTTTCTAACATATATTCTGCAAAGAGTTTTATGTTTTAGAAGAAGGTCACAGCAGCTCAGGAGCTTTAAATCCACTTTTGACGCAAATTCCTTTGGGAGGGGAACAAACTTTTTTTTTTTTTTTTTTTTTTACATTAATAAAGCAGCATGCTGGCACTGAAGTTTCCATGTTCACACACAAAATTCAGAGGAACAGTCCTACATTCCTTTACCAGAAGTTGCCCCCTACATTAGTAGGGGATATGCATAACTACACTGTAATTTTATGAGTGATGCAATAAACTGAAAGTTTTCCTGAAATTCGTTAAAATGACAGAAATGCATTCTGGTGAAGTAAACAAATTGCATAGGAAAAATGCTTTACATTTCTCGCTACACTTGTCTCAAAACCCAATTTATTCTCAAATTGTTGCCAATTCTAACAAATTATGGTGACCTTGCAATGGAGACAGATATCCCTCTCAGGAACAGAGAGAGGGACAACCCAAAGCATGACCCACACCAGTGGAAGAAAAATCTTTCTGAGCTTCTGACACTGACGGCCTCCAGACTGGATTTGCCCACCTTATTTCTAACAGCTATTCTGAAAACTCAAGGTTTTCTTCAGAAAAAGATGTAACAAGTAGCTTGCTACTTATTAACCCAATTTCCTCCTTTTTCACCGCCTAAAATTGATACAGTTTATCATTTGCCTACGAACAATGAAGCTCCTAAAAAGGGAATCCTCACCACACTTTAAATTGTTACTATTGTATTTTAATTACAATGATATTATGTCAAGCAATTATACTGGTTACATTACAAAATATTACATAATCATTCCATGATTTTTTTCCAACAACTAAAATGTCTGCTTTTTTTAAATGGCTCTGACATCATCTTGTTTCCAATCATATTAAAAATATATGAATTTAAAAAAAATAAAGAGATGCTGGCTTAATTTACACATTCATTATTTCCCCCTTAATTTTGTCCCTTCCCTTTTGCACATAAAATTATCATCAAACCAGCAACTGGAGATTTAATATTTTAAACTTTAATTAGAGAACAAACATTACTGTAAGTAAGTAGAGAAAAAAGCACATTCATCGGAAACGAAACGGATGATTTGTAGACAGCAAAAGTATTTACTAAAGTAGTTTCTTTTTTGGCATCACAGAAATGCTGGAAGCCAGGAAGGAGTTTTGTTTTTTTTAAATAATTACTAAAAGGTTATTCACATCATGTAATTTGAAGGATTTTTATTACGATGCATAGCATTTGCACAAAGCAGACTGTGGCCCTCAGACCAAGGTGTTCTCCTCTTCTACACACACACTAAAACAAGAGGGAAACGTGGACATTAAATTTGCAAAACGGCTGCAAATGCAAACCTGCATCCGTCCTACTCTTGGATCCAAAAACCTGGAAGAGCCCACGCCAACTCGTGGCACCAAAACTCGCCGCTCACTCCTGCTATGAGCTGTGTGCTTCCCACGCTCGCCGTCGCGTGCAGGAGATCCTCGCTGGTAAGCAGCCCAACAGAAGCAGGTCCGTGGCTGCACTGGGAGGTGGGGGAGGTGGCACGTCCCTGCACTGCGCAGACTCCCGCTCCCCAGCGGGATAATCTGCAGCCAATCTTATTCTGCCCCATGCTGCTTACTGTGCTTTCTTCAGATGGAAAAGGCGGGAATACCTGAGCAGCTACGAGAAGGTCGTGGCCAGGATCCAAGTTTAGGGAATGCAGAAAGCACCTTTGCAAAAGCTGCGTAATAGTTTGCAAAGCTATTTTGCAAAACTGATTTTTTTTTTTTTTTTCTTTTTTTTGCAAAACTATTCCATAATCTGATGCAACACTGAAAGAAACAGGGTCTTAGGCCAGAAACCCAAATTTTGGCACAGAGGGAATAGATGATCTGCCCTCTCTCTCTGTACGTAAGCAGAAACGAAGAAAAATTTTGAAGCCCTTCTCCCCTCCACCTCCTCAGCACAGTGATAAGCATCTACCACCTAGAGAGCTGTAACTAACTATTAAGGTCTGATTAAGATGCTTTATAAAACATAATAAGCCATGAGATAGTATAAGCACATATGAAATATCTTATGAGCAACTAGTGATAATGGCTGAGGTGTTCATAACTGTCTACGTGATTTCAACACCTTCCAGTAAAACCAATACTATCCATGTCTCAAGCAATACTCCTTCCCAGAAACCCCTTTCCCTCCTCCAGATACAAAAGACTTGGGCATGATTCATTTTTGCACAACATTTTAAAATTGCTTAAACACCTTAGGACATGCAAGAAGGATGATAAATGTTTAATTCCATCACCGCTGCATTTATACAGCAATCTTGTACCTGGGTTTGGGTTTTGAAAGAGTTTGGATTTGGGTCACCCCACCAAAGATGACGAATACAATTCCTTATGAACTTCACTTGGGAAACTTTGTTCCAGTTGAAATTGCAATATCAGAAAGTCCAGGTACGTTATTACACATACATGATTATACTTCAAAACTCTATAGAATGAAGCAAGCATGTACAAAGTGACTGAAAGTGGAACTTGGAGAACAATGCAAGAAAAAAAGCAAAGTAAGAAAACTTACAAGGACTGTAAGCCGCTTAATCCTCTGATGGCCTCATTAGGTATAGTCTTCAGCTGATTGTTCTGTAGGGTTCTGTAAAAATCCACTGTGTTAGTAAAGCAGAATTTGACAGTAATCTTTATCAACAATAGAGATGACAGAAGAGCCCATGGTGCTGTTATGGTTTCACACATTTCTATTATACATAAAAGCATGTAGAATTATCAAGACCAGATACCCAAAGCCAACGATGAAATGAGAAAATGGTCGATTTAGTTTTATTTACAACTCATTAATTAACTGCATTGATTTGCAGACAACAAGCCTCTGACATTATAGGCTGAAATTCCCCTGGGAACTCACTGAAGAGGTTGAACAACTTAACGCTAGTACAAATTTGCTACAATGGATGACATTTTATTATTTTCTTGTGAAATCATCCTATACATGCTAGAAAATACATAAACCTCTAATTTTTCTTAAAGCCGCATCAATACACAATGCATTAACAATCTAATATACAAAGTGTGTTCACAACAAAGCACCTCTGGGCATAACATTAAAAAGACACAGAATGAAACTAGAGCCAAGCTGAATGAAGTTATACTGGTTTGTTTTTTTGTTTTTTTTTTTTTTTTTTTTTTTTTTAAGAACTCCTCTTATGGGACGACATATTATTGCATGATGAGTTCTTTTATAAAGAGAATGTAAGTAACTGAGTTCTCACACATTATAAATTATTACTAGATTTTGGTACATACTGGGGCAAAATGCAAGTGAACAAGTAAGTTAACTGTTAACTAATATCCAAGTCCCAAATTTTTCAAGAACCACTAGAATTTCAGGCACCTCCAGTGTTGAGTATCCTGATGGAGAAACCTTCAAGAGCCTTGACACACTTAATTCGATTTACAAAACATCATTAAGTAGTATTGCAGATGGGCAGTTTCCTAATCTGTACCCTGCTTATGCTGTTTGTTTGTGCTTCTTTCTTTATAACCTCAGGGTCCTTTTCCACTAGGTTTTTAAAATATCTGTTTAATTAACTATCTATTACCCTACTAGCAATCGGAAATATTTACATCAGCATAAATGCTACGATTTCTGGATACAGGTTTTTAAAACCCCAAACAACAGAAAGCTCTTTTTATCCTTAGCTATGGAAAAACAGTTGAAATGAATATTTTTATCTCAGAAAGAAAAACAGGATATGGGAAACAGGGCATACAATTCTAAATTTTTTTTTATTAAAACTTTTTTCCTAGTAGTAAATCATTTTCACCTAAAGAGGCATCAAACTATGGAAATTATTTCTATCACTGGTAGGGGATGATTCAAAGGTCAAAGAGTATTTTAAGTCTCTGTAAGTACTAGTACTACCTGATCATGTCGGGGCACCTGATGGAGTGAGCTGAGGGGGTGGAGAACAACAAAAAGCTTTACATGTCCTTTTTAGAATTTTTCCTTCGCAGGATTCTTCTTCTACAAGATACACTTCAGAAGCAAGTGTTCTAATTAAATGAAGTAATTACAGTTTAGTCAAATTCACTGCTGCTCATCATCACCACTTACAGCAGGCTTTATTAAAAAAAAAATAATGAATGTAGGCGAGCTGTAATTTTGGGGGGGCCAGCAGAGAAAGGGGAAAAAAAATTAATCCAGCCTACCAGTAAACAGGCTGGCTGTGCACTAAGAAAGCATACTGCTAGCTATGAAGCTCTAAAACCCGATTACTTACAGAACTTTGAGTTCTTTCAACCCAGACAAGGCCTTCGGATGGATAAAAGAAAGGTCATTGCCAGCCAGTCGCCTGGAAAAAAATTGCAATAATAATTTCAGTCACAAAATTCAGTACAAAATACAACTATCTAACAAGGAAAATCACCAATACATCAAATCTTGCAAGCAGTTACGCATTTTTGCATCCGATTATGCCATATTCATGGTCTTCCAAGTTTGCATCAGTTATTTCAGTCATCGCGCATATTTTAACGACGAGAATGCATTACTCAGCCTCATGGATATACTTTTGCAAACATGCTAGAAAAAACACACCCCAGAATGATGAAGAATCTTCTTATGGTACTAGGTTTGAAAAGTTCATTTATCAACTATTAACATGATCCTCTGGCTTTCAGCATTGCTCTGCTGAAACACATGCTCTGGTACCCATGTGTTTTCAATCTATACAGCGATTTCTAAAGAAACTATGCAGTTAAGTAAAAATAGATAGATGCTAGTGTGAGGCAGGTAGAAGTTTCTATGCAAATCCCAAATGTGAAGATGATATTTGCAAGCAGGTGGTACACGTTCACGGTGGTGACACCTGACAGGATGCCCACTGATATTACCAAGACGTAATCCTGGTAATCTTTCATGTTTTTGGTCAGCTATTTGGACAAACTTTTCAGAAAAGAAAACTGTTTTGGAGGAGGGAAAAAGGGAACAGGATTCTGAGCCGTACCCACTCTCTCTCAAGATGTGGCCGGTTTCAAACTTGGACTGCTAGATACTAACACCATGTGAAAACCACCATGATATTAAAAGTAATAAATACAGGAGACACTGCAGAAGACAAAGCAGGAAAGCAGAAACAGCCGCCAAAACAGCTGTTTTCAAATAGCTCATTTCCCCTTCCCCTGCTCCTTTTTTCTTCAACCTTTTTACCACTATCCTGACCAGCAGACCCTGTGTGGTCCAACCTTTGTTGAGCTGCTAATAGTTGTGACACAAGGTATTTTATTAAGGATAAAAGACAATAATGCAGAACACCTGGTAACCCATAGCTGCCAAAAGATGCCATCATTTCAGCAGAAGTATGTGCTTTCAGACTTGGTTTCATATCCAAGCTGAGCAAAAGCAACGTTGGAGAAGGTTGTACAATGAAATCATCTGGTGGAAATACTACGTACAATGCAGTAAGCCTTAATAATTAAAAAACACTCAATGTGCTTTAACAAAGGTTACAGACTATCAAAACCCACCTCTGCTGTTACAGGGCACTGTGAAGCAAGCCAGACACACTAAGGGGAAAATACTATCTCAAAGAGGTAAATGAAGGAAGTAACGAGAGCATCATCTAAAGTATCAGCTTGCCAGAACATATCAACATTATTACGTTTTTATCTTAGTCTCTATTTCTAACTACATAAAAGAGATTACCCAAAACATTTGATACCTACATAAATCTGCTTGCAACAGAATTAATGACTTAATAAAATGCTGCCTGATAGAGAGGATGCTAGTTATGTTTATCAAATCCATTTGTCAAAGGTAGATGGTTTTATTTATAAACCAAGGGAGAAGAGGACAGCTTCTCATGAACACAAAGGTGACAGCAGCAGCAGATACTACTCGGTTTTAGAAAACTGTGTTACTATCATTTGTGAAAGTAGACCTTGGTATTTAGTCCCTGTGTTCTCACGCACACCCCAATTGCCATAGCTATGGCTCTGACATCATTACAAGCATGCTTAAATCTCAACTTCTTCCATCTTAAACAAAAAAAAAAAAAAAAGACATCTCCTGACTGCTGAGAAAAGTTTGTCTGCATGGCTTGTGTATAACCAAACATCTTTGAAACCAGAAGAAAAATAAAAAGAATCAATGTATACTTATTCTTGAAATCTCCTGCCTGCAAACAACCTCAGGACTTTGGAGCTGTGACATGGTTTTTCAAATACTTTCAGTTTTTAACATGAATGAAAAATTCCAGGTGGCAACTCAACACTCCCTTAAAATTCATTTTGTTGTCAGTAGCTGCCCGAATCAACTGCATTAACTTTATCTGGGGGGACATGGAGGGAGGTTTGCAATATTTCATGGCTTTCTTTTGAACAATTTCATAAGAAGTTCACTGTAAACAGAAAGAAATATTGATTAAACATGCTGGGTCTCTACAACAGAGGACCAGTGATCTGCAAAACACATGTTTATTTTAAAAAGTGTTCAAAACATCAAAATAGAAATCCTTAAATCAAGCAAAATTTAACTGAGACTATAGCATGGAATTATTTTGGCACTCAAACACTACTAGTTGATGTTGATTACCTACCACACGCTTCAAGAAGAGGCAGCCCTGCTAAATGTGCGTCAGGCAGCTCTGGCTGCAGCTCTGCCAAGGTTCCCTGTTAAACGGGCTGGTGTGCAGCTTGTCAGGCATCTGCTGTAACTTCTCCCTCCCCCCGAAGAGGCTGGGGATTATGATTTGTTTTAAAAAAGCTAAACTAAATCCAGTTGAATAGCCTCCCCCAGTCTCACTGAGTGTCACTAACACAACCTACAGAGCACTAGAAACAAAATACAGCTGAGCCAGAGCAAGGCTTGCGTGACTTCAAATAACAAGACTTCGCCTGCCTCAAGGCAACTCCTGTTTATTCAGCCTTTTTGCAACCAACCAACAGAAAAAAAACAACCTGCAATCCATTACATTTCCGTTTCTCCTCCATCTGGCAACCTTCCAGGAAACAGGATACAACTAGCCAAGTGT
Organism: Aptenodytes patagonicus; assembly: GCF_965638725.1. Lineage (NCBI taxonomy): Eukaryota > Metazoa > Chordata > Aves > Sphenisciformes > Spheniscidae > Aptenodytes > Aptenodytes patagonicus. The sequence goes on from NC_134955.1 coordinate 7,008,510, forward strand.
GCAAAGGCTTTACTAATCAGTTTGCCAAATATACATTTATCATTCACGTCCTAGCCTTGGGGAGCATGGCTGCTCCTTAGGAGGTTTCAACTGCAGCTCTCCAGCAGGCAAAGACCAACATATCATACGCTGCTCTCAACATGCTTCCCTCTGCTGCAGCATGCAGCAGCTGGGAGGACGGAAAGATTTCTCTTTACATAAGGAGGTTCATTTTAAAGAGGGAAACGAAAAATTAATAGCATGTAATATAGCACACATACAGCATATAAATGAAGACGTCACTGAAATAGTCCAGTCAGGTTTTCCACGTTACCTCCTTTCAGCATGTCTTAAAAATCATCACATTCAGATTTTCAAATATAATGTTTAAAACAATTAAATATTTAAAAAGCACCTCTGTTTCCCTCTTTCCGTTTCTCACACACACACAGTAAATGGGCTAAGGAAAATCACAGCTTTACCAAGCCCCAAACTCCAGCACAACAGAAAGGAAGGAAGCTTCATCTCCTTGCAACAAGACTCACTAACCTGCTTGGGACCGGCCCATGGTGGGACAACTCCACACTGCTATGAAGCTACCTGAAGGCAGCCCTACATTTACACTATCAAGAGCCGAGTACCCATCCGTCCCTTCATTTTGAGTGGAAAGAGTCTCAGAGACCTGGTCTGAAAGTCCATCTATAGTTACTGAGTCAAGGCACATCACCGTTAGTTAGAGCTCTTTTTCCAAAAGGCAGAGCACTGTAAAACAGATTCATCCACAAAGACAGTAAAGACTTAATTGAACAGACGATTGTAAAGTGCCCTGATATGCTATAGGTCACAAAAACTTAATTTGCTGTCTTTTACTTCTCAAGATACGCAGACACAGCAGCAGGCATCATCTGAAGTGGGGTGTAAATGCGTATCACACTGACCAAGAGTTTTCCTGCTAACTCGATTGCGACTCCCCTTGTTTGGAGACAGCAGAGTTACACCTTGGAGGCTTCTGCAGTGGAATCACAGTTGTAATGTGTGACCACATTAGTATCTTTCTTCTAGGTTGGCAATCCCCTGTAATTGCTTGGTATTGAAAACTGTAGTCCTCTATTTTTACTTTAAAAAAATAAAAATAAAAAATGAGTGTTTCAAGGGGACAAAATTTCTGCAAATTTGGACAAATTAAAAGAGACAAAAACCAATTTCAGCATAGCAGGATAACAGAGTAGGACATATGGAGGACAAAATACTTCTGCTATCCTGTCATATATAGGTGAGCAATACCCTCTAACCATTATTTTAAGTGGCACAGTAAGTGATCTCCAGATGTAGAGGACACCTTGTCGTTATTACAGAAATCAGGATACAATCTGGCTGGGGAATGATCTTCCACGGTATCTCATTCCCAGAATACACAGCAAGCATAGTTGCTTGCACTGAAACTCCTCTGAAAGCAGCAAAGACTGTTTTCTCTCTTTTGGGAAATTAAAACTTCTACAGTTATGGGTCTGGCAACCCGGCTGCATGTTAACTGAGCCAAGTTAATCACTGGTGTCACTCCAAAATCAGGGAGGATGTCCCAGGGATACATTTTTGTCCGTAACAATTAAAACCATCACTCTCATTTTGACAGGATGCAATACAAACTTCTTGGAAACCTCTCCGCTTGCCTTGCATCCCAGATGGTGGTGAACCTCAGGTTACTTAAGCAAAGAATTAGGTCTCCTTCTGTCCTTCTGAAGATCCTGGGCACATACACAAAGTGTTTTTGCTGTGTTTTTTTCTTTCCTTTGGCGGTATTCTGGGATCCTCCTAACCTTATCTGTCCATCTTGTCTCTGATAACAATACATTGGCTACTTTTTCCATGGATCAACTGTAATCTTACTTCCTCACTGAAAATTCAAATACTGACACAGACTGCAATCCTGACGTCATAATAAATCACCTGATATATTATTTTTATTTCTACATTAGCTGCTTTCTGGTAAGACCCAAGACCTAGTCAAGTCTGAACATTCCACAGTCGCCTTCAGACTGTCCACCACTGGCTGTCTACCCACGCAACACCTCCTTTTAGCTCTCCCAACTTTTACCTACCTATTTTCATCCCATTGGAAAATATTCCATTGCTTCCCCACTTGCATTTTAGCAATTTCTTTACTTTTTTGCTGTCTTGCATCAAACTATTCTGCCATCCTTAACATGCCTGTCCCTAACATCAACTTTTTCAGGGTTCTTTGTGCTTCCCACACAAACTTGAATTTTACTTCATGTTCTCCTGCAACAGAAGTAACCTTTGAAAATGACTTATAGACACACCTGCTGGGTATCATAGATTAAATTTTCTCAAACTTCAGAAAAGAGCTTCAGGTTCCACTTATTCCAGAAAAGCAGCCACTTTGGAACAGAATTCAGTTTTCTTAACAGATGATGCATAGTTATGTGCTACAATTTATTCATCCAGGTTTGAAGCTTTACACAGGAGGTACAGCCATTTGCAGGAAAACACCAGGGGCTCACTGCTTCCCCTGTGCAGAGATCCCCTGCCTGGCGAGGGCACATGCCTGCGCAGACAGCTCCTACCCAAGCTGGGCAGCTGCAGAAGGGGACGGGCTGATAAATGGAAGCCTTATCACCAGACTAAACCTTGCTTTGCTTATCTGTGATTAGCAAACAGCCCCTCTGGGACTTTTGTCAGCTGCAGCCTGCTGCACGACTGTGAAGCCAATCAATAACCTACAGATTACTCCCAATTCTTCCACGCCAATTCAGCATAACTAAACGGATACTTTACTCTGCTGCTGCTAACGGAAAACGCATTTGTCCCCTTCTCCTTTTCTTGCAGTAGTTTCAGTATTCTACAACCTCAACCGCTATTTATAAAATCGTGAGTATGTAAGCCAGGACACATCAGGACTGAAAAAGGAAGTCTGTAACTACAACCAGCACTGAAACTGCACCAACTCCATCCAGCTCAGCAGGCACTTCTCATCCTAAGACTTCCCTTTCTAGCAGTTACAGCTTTCTCAAAGTTATACTGACCTTCAAGGTACTAGTTTGTTTTCAAAATGCATTCCTTGTCTAAAAACTTAAAATGTCTAAGTAAACTAAACTGACTGATTAAAAGAAGTCTAAAGCCTGTCCATAAGTTCTACTGTTAAATTGTCAGCAAAAGTCACCAGACAAAATATGGCTCTATGATATTGCTTTTCATGAACTATCAAAGAATACTTATATTTTTTTCCTGTTAACAGGAAAATAAATGATGGATTTTGAAGCAAGCAAGCATTCCCATCCATGCAAAATATACTCTATCATTCAATTTGTAAGCAGTATCTGTACTGGGGCAAGACCTCCTTGAAGTAGAGCCCACTGGCTACAACACATATGCGCTGTAGGAAACACACATAACCTAAAACAATTATTATACAATATGAGGTGTTGAAGCAAGCTGTCTTTGTAGTCCCAACTAGTATTCTCCAGCAAAACAACAGAAGTTTGCACAAATTTTCTAACATGGACATGTCTTAAAAATAAGCAACAATATCGTGTCGTCTTGAAAATTGGTAACACCTAGTCTACAGCAGTAATGACAAATTGTTGCAGTATGCAACTTTGATTCCTCTTACCTCCAAAGCAAAAAGCAGAATACGTTTTATAAAATACACCTTCTTCTCCCTAACTGCCTTTGCACATCTTGCACTGTGTCGTGATACCTTTCCTTTGCTCTACCATAGGCCAGGTAGACCTCTCCCTCAATGGCTATTTCAAGGCACTCGGGTGAGTCTGCATATGCTTATCTAGGTTCTGCCACTCTCGATTTCTATTTCCTTCTAATTTCTCATTGCACAAATAGCAATCATTACACATGCCATAGTGTTTACTGGAGAAGGAGCTACCTGAGACAAATATCCCATGTTCCTCACCGTGATGCACAAACCTAAATATTCCAGTGGCAGAGTAGCGGGGTGCTGGGTGGCTTTCAGGATTTTATTTCTTCTTCCTGTACCCTCAAAAAGCCATGTCTAACATTAACTTATCCTTTTCGCTGTGGATGCTGAGAGATTGGGGGCACTTAGCTGTGCTATGGGAATGACTTCCACAGTGATGAGCCAGCTGCTGAGAAAGCAGAGGGGGAATTGTGGTTGACAGCTCCAGTTCAGGGGGCTCCACCACTCTGAGAGGGATCTGTGGATTTGATACCGACTTCACCACGGGCCAGCGCAGAGAGCGGCACGCGAGAGAGACAGGCTCTCTGCTGCCCATGCAGATCTGCAGATGGGCTGCTACACTGAACTGACAGGAACTCTTCCAGCATCAGTATGCTCCTTCCTGGCTATAGATACGTTTCACTTACGTAGTCTGTAAAGCAGACACACAGAGATGAAAGTAACCAAGCTCAGTTTTGATCAACTGGGGTGCAACAATTAAATCAACTATAGATTTGTGCTTTTAGCAGGTAGTCCTATTTAGATGCTCAGAAGGTGTCCAAGATCATGAAATATATTGATGGTTAGACATGAGAGAGTGGAAAAAATGACTGCTGAGATAGTAAATCCTCAAAGTTGCTTCAATCTGTCCATACAGGCTGTTTCTTGCCCTGGCATTTATTGGCTTTCCAGGCATGGGATCTTTTGAATGACCATGCATCTAGCAGGTGACGCTGCAAAATGTGGAAGTGGATTAAATCTACGTATATTTGGCAATTAAACCTCTGTTACCAGTTTTCTAACCACTTCAGATACATACTGGGTAAATACAAGACCCACGTTTTGTAGACACCTCCACAATGAATGACCTTAGAGAAATGGGCGTAACTTTCAATATGATTCTTTGTTTCAGATTTAGGTCAACTGTTAACTTTTCCCCAGCTGAAAAAAAAAAAGCAAGTATTTTATCAGAATCATCTAGAATTTTACTTTTATATAGGAAAGGCAGGAAAAGAACTTTACATGAGTACAGGTTACTACTTCTGTGCCAGGATAAGATCTGCCAATGCTAATTAGGCAAGAGTACCTCAGTACTCACAAAAAATATACCAAAATACAACCACCCAAGAGGAAAGGAGGTAAAAGAATGACTTAGTTCCTCACCATGTCTTCTTATGGTAACATATAGTGTCATGCCGAGATACTATGACGACAGAATGCACTCAATTACTTTCTCAGAGTACAGGGATAATACATTTACCCCTCCAACATATAGGATTTGTTTTTTCCGCTTTTCTGTCTGAATATCTAAGGCTTTTGTGACTCTTCTTGAGGCTTGAGCCTGGAACTGGCTGCCTGCTCACTTGCACACATACATCTTTTGTCCCACACTCCCATTCCTGAAACCAAAAAGAGAAGGTGGACTGCACGGTACGAGCACTGTTTGGGGGACTCTACCTGGAGAGACCCAGCCTGAGAGCTTCTGAGGCTACCGCTCGGCCTCCAGAAGTTTCTCATCTGGTTTGTATGTTCAGACAGCCCCAACCTGGCAGCTCAGGCAGCATAATAAATTCAGGCTTGTAAGACGGGTCTTGAAGCGTAACACCGAACAGTTCAGCCTCCAGGCCATTTAGCTAAGCCAGCTTCTGTGTGCATGCGCATGTGAAAATAATGTTGAACACTGAAACTCGAAGAGGACAGATAAGGGAAAAAGTTTTGTTTCCCTCTAAATGTACTTGCAGCAGAATAACCAGTCTTGGGATCCTTATACACAACCATGCCAACTTTTGAAATTAACATGTAGAAACAGAAACTGGAAAGAAGCTTCCTCATCTTCTAAAAACAATGGAATTTACTGAACCTACTAGCATCTGTCCCCACAAACAGGAAAAATACGTAACTGTTAAGCACAGCAAGAACCTTCTAAGCTACAGAAATATTCTTGTATCAGCAGGATTGAAACTCATCCAGAATCAAACTGATTTAGGACTTGCATAGATAAGAAAACATTAATTAAACACAGGTTGGCCAACATGTTTTTAAACATCATTTAGCATCTAGTGCAGACCAAGTAGGTGATGTTTAAAAATATCTTAGCTGACTGTGGTTAATTCTACTTGGGAGTCTTTGCCTAAAGGGTTTGTCTTGACTAGAATTTAAAGGTGCAAGTTACAACACGCCAACACACTTTCTAAAGCTCCGGCACACACAAGGCAGCAAACATTTCTAATGTGTGCTAGCTGGTCAAGTCAAAGCTTAGGCTCTTAACTTGCTACCACACGTGAAACCTACACCTTGCATTTTCTTCATTAGAACTCTACCTCTTGGAATTCAAGCTGGAGCAACTGAGGAAATTACCTCCTCCAGCTGTTCAAATATTCGCAGCTGGCAGATGGATGAAGAGCACTCATCAGCTTCCAACCCAGCGTCAGACAGCTATTTTTGAAATACCAACAGAGGACGTCTACACTGGCTGTCTTTATAGGAAAGCAGCTGAAGAGAGCTCTTGGCGTGTTCCTCAGTCTCTGCTGGTGGGGCTGAATGGACAGATATGGGGTGGTAACGTCTCCAATCGTACCAGCTAGTTTCACAAGAGGATGTTTAACCACAGCCTCAGTTACCGCATGTCGACTAACACAAGGCATCAGGACAACTTTTCTCATGAAGATTCATCCTTACCTTTTCTACTCGAAACAAGCCCTTTGTCTCCAGCTTCCCGCTACAAATCCTGTGACTATTGACGTTTATGAAAGGGAAAGGAATTGCACCATCTCATCAACGTTCGCACGCTACCTTGAAAATACTATTTTAAAAGACCTAGCACTGAAGGACAAAAACCACCTTCCACCAAATGCTCCACAGCCAGGTGAGGAAAGACACTGCATCCCAAACTAACAGCTCAGCCTTGGTGGCCTTGGCAGAACTCCAAGACATGCCTTATTCATAAAACCGAAGTAATAAAAGAGACAGACACTCCCCTTCCCTCCCCAAGGATAATACAACTTGGTGCTGATGCAGAAATTAGAAGGAAGGGGACCATCTAAATTACACACTGAAATAGATACTACAAAAGCAAGCAGCTGTGACATTTCAGCCAGGTGGTCATCTTCAGCTGCAGTCAAGAGGAAAAATAACTCTAGACATTTCCCTTGCAGATACTTCCTGATTACAACCTTATGGCAAAAAACACCTCATTTTCACTGCCAGTATGCATTTTAATTAATCTTTATGTTCTTAAAATATACTTCGTCAATTAAAAGCCATGATCAGAGACTCTGGCGGCGGGGGGAGGGGGTTTGAGATGTTTAAGCAGATCTCTTAGTGCTGTAATCAGCATGGATATAATTAGTCAAGCAAATTCTCAGTTGTACTATTTCTTTTCCTGAAAAATTAGTTGCGTGTGTGCTGTCTCTTGCTTGCTGTTTATTCATCTCAAAAAGTAGATTAGCATTGCCTTTCAGAAAAGAGAAAACTTTTATTGATCTAAATCTTCCCCTTATCACTTTATTTCCCTAACCATTTTCACCAGCTATTAAATAAAAACCTTAATAAAGTTTGCCCTTGACTGATTAAAAAAAAAAAAATATCTGAGGGTAGCGTCACAGAAGAGAGACTGTTTCATATCATTTATGAACAAAAACCAGAAATACAACAGACCCTGGCATCAGCATACATCGGGAGGATAATCGAGCACTGCTGTCTCTTGACGCCTTCAGGATTGATTATCTTCCTTGCAGTATTACTGGGCATGATACGGTCTTCAAAACCCCAACAGTCAGAGAGCATCCTCCCTAACCCTTGTTGGAGAAGGTCAGAGCCCTGCCCTGAGGCTGACCGGTTGGAAGGTGACCGGTGCTCCCCTTCGGACAACCGTGTGCTTGTGTAGGTTGCAGGCAACCTACAGATGGACAGCAGGACAGGTTGCTGTCCTCTGCATTCCCACCAGCTCTCACACAAACCCGCAGCCAGACAGCCAAAACCTTATCATCTAAACCTTACCCATCAGTGCAGGGTAAATAAGACAACAACATTTTAAAAGGTTAAGAGTGGAAATCAAAACAAGGTTAAAAGGCCATTAAGTCAAGGAGACTTTTGCTTTATTCGAGTGGTTTGGGTTTCTGAAGCCAGACTGGAAAACCAGCCAAGAATAAAAATCATTTTGATTTGCCTTCCTTGATGAGAGAGTGTCTTTTTAATTAATCCAGCAGATCATTCACAAATATAGTGAATGGAAATCATATAGTTAAAATCCTTCAGACTGCTTTAGATAACTTTAAATATTAGAAGGAACTGCAACCATTTAGAAGAGCATCAAAACATAAAACAGCCTGGCTCTTCCAGTTAAAAATTCACACTGGAAAATGGTTTCTGCTTTCTAAAAACACTGCATTATCTGACTATATTTCCCTCTTCTAGCTTTCTATAAATACTTTAAGGTGTGGTTAGAAAACTGTGGCCAAGTTCTTCAAGGATTTTTAGAGTCTCCATATCAAGTTCAGGGCTGCAGCATATTTACATTAACATTTTCTGGAGAATACACTTCATTAACTGCTGTGGCAAAACCCTTGGTGGTCTGCTCCTCACTGACTCTGACCATTGCCGTCTCAATCATTTGCAAATTACTTCCAGATGGGTATCAGTTACACAGAGATGGAGAATTTTTATAACATTTATAAATAGTGCATGAATCCTACAGACACATGATAACTGCAGTGACATGCACGATGAGGCTGTGAAGAGGGGCACGTGGAGCACATAACCCAACGGGTGGATTCTGCCCACAGACAAGCTGGAATCCCTTTGCTTGTACCTGCAAGTAATACTCAGGTAGGACACTATCTCAAAAGGTACAAAAACCTCAGATTATACCTGCAAATTTGATACTTCGCAGGGGAGTCAGTTCCCTAAACACAGCCATTTAGTGCCATTTCAGATGCCCTCTTCCACCCGGCCCCAACTGCCACTCCAGGCGGCCATCGGTCTCCCATCTGTGTCAGACCTGCCAGTCTTGTGCAGGTGTCTCGGATAACCCAGCACATCTGAAAACGGCACAGGATGCATACACTGAAGCACCTGGGTCGCTCCCCCTTCGGTGACATAGAAGGCACCTTTTAATCGAGCAGCCAGCTTTTTCAAGTCTGGTACGCTGCTTCTTTCAACTTTTATTCGCTAGTATTCATTTTAGGACTCGGAAAACGATCCTCTGATGTCTCTCCAGACTACCAAGTAATTCATTGCATTAAGAAAATGACAACCCCCATTTTAAATTACTCCTACTGCATTTTTTAATGCCATACTCTCTATACGTGCACTGCATAAGACTCAGTTGCCTACGTAATACATCTAATTGCCTCCCATTTACATTCAATTAAATTCTGTGATACTATTTTGCAATATTAATTAACTAAGTCTGTCAGGGGCTAATTGCCCGGAGCATTTGACAAACGGCAGAGGTAAAGCATGGTATAGAGAGAAAGGTGTCTGGGGCTGTCTCCTGGATGAAGAGCTACTAGAGTCTGTGGTGGTGTAGGTACTTACTGCATTCCCATTAAGTCTGTGGGATTTTCATTTGCTTTAGGCGTGTAATTCTTGGGAAAAAAGTTCTAGATGGAAACGTCACTTCTAGCACAGATTTCAACACCACTTTGCTTTAACTCTGTCTCTTTTTCTTTGGCATGGAACACCCAGGTTTCTGTGCTGAAAAAGCAAATTTGCTAGTGCCTGGCAGTCAGAATTTGGATCTGTTCAACTATAAATAGAAGCCAGGAAGAAAGTTTGAAAATCATCTTAGAGTGGAGAGGGAAAATTGTGGTTGTACAGTGGGAAGTATGACAGTTTGTTTTTTTCTGTCCACAACCAGCAAAAATAAAAGACTGAAAAATTTCTGTACCTTATCCCAGAGAGAAAAAGGAATGAGCAGAATGAGGAAAAAACGTGTCACATCTGGTGCTGGTCATTTCTATTGAGGGAAGCTGCTTTTGTTCGCATCTACTTTAGTCTATTATATTCCCTCTGGGAAGAACGTGAACTGAAGCAAGGGAACCTGGAGTTGACTTGTGCACAGATGACCATAACCAGGTCTTTACAGAGAAGGAAGAAACCTTCCTCATTTCACTGCCAGTGGGCATGGCCAGAGCCTCTACAAATAGGCTTCAAAGTCAAAGCAGGCTGCTGCTGCGAAACTTTACGAACGACTCACAGGTCTCGGTTAATGGTTTTCAACTGAGAAGTACTGTACATAGATACTGCCTACTTATGGCTCTGCTCTCATGTCGTTTTCCTGTCTTTCTGCATCCGTGATAGCTGTTGAATTGGAGAGAGTTTTTCTTTTTAATCTTTCTGGAGATTCTCCTACCACTGCAGCTGTAGGAGGTAACTCGAACATAAAATGAAAACTGTATTTTTCCATTGTACTAAGGAATTATGACTGATTCTAATATGTCCAAACATTTGGCAAGTATCATTTTTACTGTAAAGTTGTTGGGTTTTGGTTGTGGGTGGTTTTTTTTTTTCAGAAGTCGCTTTAACATATCAAGTAAGCATGCTAGGAATGATTTAAAGCTTCTGGGTGTTCACATATAATTCTGAGCTCAAAGCTAGCCTATTTTTTTGCAAACTGAAATGCTGGAATTTAGGGGGACATTGATGTACACGTAGCAAATGGCTCTTAGGCCATAAGCACAGCAGATGATGGCTGAAGGCTCTGCCTTTTCTCTTTACCTCCTGACACACCCCAGGGTTTATGGAAGTTACACAATATGCACACCCACCACTTAGGTTTTATTGCTTAATTACTTATAAGGAAAAAATGAAGTCTCCCACAGTCACCTGAAGTTGGGAAAACAGAATTGTTTGTTTTTTCAACTTTTGGTGTGAAATATGATTATAAAGAATTTGGAAAAGAGTGGACTACAAATATAGTTTAACAAAACAACACTCAGACATACTGCAGCACATATTATAAAGCACATAAGGAATGTTGGCTAGTATATATTCTGAGCCAAGCAAGCCTCCCCAGACCTCTCATTATTTTTTTTTAATTGACTACTCATGCCATAGAGCCTTTCTTAAATTGTGTCAATTACACGCAGGCACCATATGAAGTCCTGGTAAATCTATTTTCTTTCATGAAGTATTCTCGACTATATTGCAAATTTAAGCAATACCTGAAATTGGAGGGAATAAACCAGAACCTGTAAAGTCGGAACAACACTTCCCTACTTCATAAGGTTTTGTCTGTTTGGGGAAATGAGCTATTGTTTCCCTAAGGTGCATTTATTGAAAAATCTCTCAACACAGCACTCATAGTTCCAGTCTAGCCAAAGTCACAAATAAGGACAGCCATACTTTGTATTTTAAACACTCTTTGATATGAGAAATGCTACTTTGACACTATGAAAATGCAAGCGAAGCAAAGCAAATTGCAGTGGTATTGTCTTATCTATTTCTTATTACTGGAAGTTCTCAACGCTCTCTGGCAAAGGTTGAACCATTACCCTCTCTTCATAGATAAGGAAACTAAGGCACAGAGAAGTCACTTGTCATATAATAGTACTTACTAAAGTAGTTATTGAAATTCAAAGCCTTCTCCCTGTTTATTGACTCTGAAACCCAACCTAATCCAGGGCTATGCTGTGAAAGGGTGCTTCAACTTTGCAAAGGCATCTCAGTTAAGACTTCAGTTCAGCAAAACACTGGACACATGAGTCTTAGTGCAGCTCGAGGACTCAGAAGTCCAAGTATCACCTAAGTAAAACCTAAAAAAAAAAAGCTAAAAAAAGAGTGGGACAAGAGGGAGATGGGAACTGGAGAGAGAATTTCTGCCAGAGAAACTAAGAACAAAAAGCCCTGTACCACAGAACTTGAATTTCTGATGCAGGTCAGGATGGGCTTGTGAGCGCTGCATCTGCAGCCTACAGGGGCAATGGGAGCAAGCTGCTCAATAAATGAAACAACATATATTTTATGGAACTTATGCAACAACTATACTGTAGCTCCTTCGGAAACAATGGTAATTACACACCTCGTGTTATCTTTGGATAATGCTGTAATTAGCATGTGTCATCACTGTAGCCATGATTAAAATAATTACCATAAAAAGTCCCTTGTAAGTAGCATTTACTGTTCCGGTTTCCAAACATGTACAGGATTTTTTTTTTTTTAAAGTATAATTGCCTTCTCTGTTCACAGCTCAACTCAACACTATTTCTTTCCCCACCCGCCTTCCACTTTACGCAGCCATCTGATGTTGCAGCAAAACTTTAACGTGTGTGAAATACTTACAGCTCTTCCAAGTAGGGAAAGTTCTTGAACGCATCCTCTGGTAGCCTTGTGATGTTATTCATGCTGATATCTCTGGAAAAGAAGAAATACAGATTTATCAATAAACAGTAAGTGATTTTTACACTCTAGGAAAAGGAAGAGAAAAAAGAAAGCCTAATCAGATGGTATGATAACAGAAAAAAAAAGTTCTAGCATCACACAGTAATATCTCTTTCCAGAAATTTGCATGTTAAACTTTCAAAGCACAGTAATTTGAGAATCCAGTCACAGCAAAGACCTATATAATGGAAAGTTGATAAAGTTTTCTGACACCTCTAAGCAAAAAAATGACTGTGAAACTACAGGGTATGCATATATGGAAGAGGCTCTACAGTACTGTTATCCCTGGTACTAATTTTTACCAACTTACACATGCATACAATTTTAACACAGATGATTAAGACCGCTCTAAAACCACAGCATACGAAAAAAATTAAAAAGATTGTGACCACCCACCACGCAAATTTTCATCCCACAATGTCTTTAAAAAACAAGAATACATGCATTGGGACTTAATAAAGAGCTTCTGGCAAACATGGCTTCTGGAACAACTGACAAGAATAGCAGAAACATGTCCTAGCTCTACCACAGTCATTTTTTTTTTTCTACAAAACCTATAGAAGTCCTCGAGGTAATAGTTTTAAGCAGATTTCATTCTCAGTCCGTGAGCAGAGACAGGCCATCAGCAAGTGCTTACATGATAGGTATGCAGACCTGTTCAGCTTTTTTCTTTCAGAAAGAGCAGTAAGTGGCAAACTTGGTGCCATCACCTCAGTTCACACCTACATAACCATCACAGATAATCCAGTCCTAAAGCAAGTTATTACTCAATGTGAGTAAAAGTAGCACGAAAACAATTCAGTTTGATAATTAAACTAATAGCTGCCTAACAATTTATGACATAACCCAAGTTCTCACTTTCCACTTGGTTACTGCTTTTTTTTTTTAATATGTAGTTTAACGAGCAATTCAGTGACTCGTTAGTACAGCCCTCCCAGCTTCCTTCTGCTTGCTGTCTTCCACACATCGTTCTCTAGCATCTATGTGCCACCTCCCCACATATTTTGGTAAAAAGCAAACAAACAAAACCAAACCACCCCTTCCATCTCACTGACAGTCAACAAGTACCACTGAAGCTCCTGCATGAAGATCTGAAGGGCTGGTGACTGCATGCAGGACAGCAGATTTTGTTTGCCACCTAAAAAGCTCACCTCAGAATAAAGTACCAGCCCTTGCCTACTGCTGGGGCAGATGTTCTTAGCCCATCCATAGCCACCACTGGTTTTCAACCATCTGCCTCAACTGGAATTATCACTTCTGATGAGGCGGAAAAAGGTCAATTTAGACTCTCCTTGCTATAATGGAATGGCACAAATCCCTGAAGAACCATTTTGCAGCAACAAAACCAGCCCCCTTGAGAAATTAAAAAGTTTCACGTTCAGGATATCTTCCATAGCTCCCACCCACGACAGGACTTGGTGCTGACCTTGGGAGGTTCACAGTCAGAGCCCTAAGGGGAGCAAGGAGCATGCGGAGGGGTCGGTGCCACTTCTGAGGAAATGGTGCCTCGGGACATTTGTACCTTCTTTCATGCTGTGACTAATCAAATGCCATGTCAGTACTGTATAACCTACCAAAAATGTTGCAGCAGCTAATTAAACCACTTTTTTGCAAAGAGTGCCCACATTATTCGTCCATTTGCCAGACCATAATGTCTAACATAGCTCATTAAAAAAAAGTTTCCTTATTTATACTGACAAAAGAATGCACTATATAAAAACCCCCCATGTTTACTGGGGAAAAAAAAAAAATTTTCCCCCACAGCAGTTGACAATGTCAACTGATGTCAGTGAATTTATGTTGAGATTAACAAGTAACTGGCAACTGTCTGCTGCCCCCGACGGAGCAGCACAGGCCCCCAGCCTCCACCGACGTGAACATTGCACTCCTACATTAAATCTAGATGCAATTGTTTCTTTAAACGAAATGTTTATTAAGTAGCAGGCCAAAACTCCATTTCTCATACCCCAGTGTAAACCAAGAGAGTTACTCCTCAGCAGCTGTTAAGAGTATACTAATGTAACTCAAGAGCAATGGAGATCAAAATAGGGTTCAGCATGTACAAAACAAACCCAATTGTGAAAGATGACCGAGAAAATCCACTGCAGCATAACAGACTCCTTCACTAAGCTCCAGAAGGAGCTGAACTGGAGATGATTTATTTCTGAACGCCACAGCCTGCGTGTTTTAAGAGGTGCTTTGTATCTCAGCAGCAGCTTGGGTACCGTGAGATGCTGCAGTTGCTGCGGGGGACATTTTTCTTCTTGCGCAGAAAAGTAAATAAAAGTATCAGATACGTGAATCATCAGCTGTCTGCTCTACAGGAAACTGCAACTTTTATTCTCCCTACTCCCTATATACATTTTTCAAATTGTCATGAATACACGCATTTCACACATCCAGGCTAGTCCCCTCCTTTCCAGATGACTACACATCCCCTCCCAGTATCAACTGGGAAGCATTTATGAAGAGGGCAGAAGGGTAAGAAGGGAGTGGAGACCCTACATGAATCCTAAGAAATAGTAACCTGTGCAAGAAAATCACAACTCTCTTAAAAGACTGTCCAGGTGATATATATATATATATGATCATATATATCGTATTAAATGGTGGTAGTAAAAATAGGTCAACAGTACATAGCATCAGAAAGTGCTTTATGAATGGCTATACATCACTTTGTCAAGGATTTTGACTGCAACCACATCTGTTGCACTACGTGATGGCTCTTTAGGACAGAAGTAGTAAGAAATCACATCTGTCTGAAAGCAACGGTCTTGAATCTAGAGCTATAAATGCCTGATTTTCAGAAGTGTCACATGCAATCCTAAATTAAGTCAATGGAAATCATGTAGACAGACAGCATGGCTGACATCCAAATTCTACACAATTTCTGCTTTCTCTGGGATCTGAAATTAGCAAAGAATGTTTTTTGCCTGTAGCTCCAAGTGTTAGCAACTACAGTTTTAACATGGGGAGTAGACTCTTTGGTTGTAAGCATGAAACAGAACACCTTAATAATGAAGGTTTGAGAAGCATCGTCAATATCCACAAATTCTACTGACATTTATTTTCAGTGAAACTGCACTTATATAACAAAAACAGGCACAAAGATGCATTGCAATTCTGTCTTTAGCATTATGATGTGAATCTTCAGGGACTGCTTATCCCGACACCTTGCTAAAAAGCTGGAATTATTACAAAGTTTCTGTATTTGCCTTCATTACACATGACAGTAACTCCTACTCAGTAAATAAGCCAATCTTTATAGCACTGATTCGCAGACTTTGGGGAACATCAAGACACCAACTTTCAAAGTTTCTTAATGACCACCATACAAGTTTTTAATCAAACTAAAATTGATTTAAAACATGATGTAAAAGCAGTTCTGCTGCAGAAATCACAAACTGATTGCCAGTGCCTTACCAATCAACAGACTTGGGTAGGTCACACTTCGAAAAACTGCTAGAAAAAATTAAGTTTCAATGTAAGGGATGAGAAGGTCTTCAGTAATGTTATCTGAAGTGCACTATCAGCAAAAGAACAATGAATACAGAAGGAAAAAACTACAAAGAATTGTAGAAGCCACAAGAAACTTGGTTTTATTTTTTTAAATACATAAAATTAATTTTTTTTTCCAGTCTACAGAACATCCTCAGTCAAAGAGTGAGTTCATGGGCACTATTTGCTGGTAATAAAATATTAAGTAGTTCATGAGCTTCAATGCAACCGTTTACAAACAGTATTAGCAAACAGATACCCATATCACTAAAGTTAGATGAATTAATAACCACTCTGTAAAAAAATTTGTGTAGTCAGTTTGGAAGGTGCTTTTAATAACACGTTTTATAGGAGAACTACAACAAAAATGGACTAGCACCCTATATTATGACAAAATAATGGCAGATACTCCCAAAAAAACACTGCCCAAAACAAAAATAGCCCTTGCCAACTTTCTACCGCTTTTATTTTAGAAAATATTCATTTTACTATTTCTATAACTTCAAAAAACAAATCAGTGCATGCAGAATCAAGGAGGCTGTCCACATAATAAGGATAAAATATTACTACAGGCCTTGTATACGTCAAAGAAGTCTCCACTGAGAAGCTGCCCTACTCCACATGTTCCTCTGCCTCTACCAGAAAGACCTCAGGCCTACGAGCCCAGAGCTCATTTAAGGTCCTAATATATAAAATAAAGTTTTAAGAACGAACAAAACGAATACCTAAGAGCACTTTCCCAACCTCTAGCAGTATCCACAGGAATGATGCTATCACACAACAGAAGGATCATGTCAGCAGTTGCCTGATGCCCCATTTCAGCAGGACTACGCTGAAGGTCCCGTTCTGGATCAGGTTATTATATCCAGACGTAAGTCCCCTAAAAACAGCACAACACCTACAAACCTTTCGATCGCTACCAAAAAAAAACAACCTAAAAAACTACAAACAAAACAAAACACCAGAAAACCCCCACACTTGCCCTAAATTTTACTGGTACACTGAAGTTCAGACTCAGTATCCAAAAGGCTTATCCTAAATTTCTTGTTCTTTCCTCACTTTGCAGTATGATCTGTCGGCCCCAGCAACCTACAGCTCTGTTGTGAAATTAAACTCAGCCCCACACTTATATTTGGGATGTTTTCCCGGGGAGATGCAAAACGGACAGCTTTAAGAGGGAAAAGATGAGGACAGCGATGCCATGGTTTTACACCATAGATCCATCAGGAAAATGAACAAGAAGCCAGGGGTAGACCTGCACCTTTCAGCAGTTAGCCATTAACCCGGCTTATACGTACTAAGCAGCCAGGCTAAATCTTCGCTCGCTAACCAACTTTAACGGAGACAGGTCAGGGCGTGATCGGGCAAGGAGCTGGCATCGAAACTAAAATGATGAGCAGCCAAAGGTGGCAACCTCTTTAGCAAGAGGAGGCTGCATCTCGGGGATAACATGAATCACAGCCTTATAGTTACAATTAGTTTCGCCATTTCAGGTAGGAGAGATGTAACACCAGAATATAAACACAACCATGCTCCCTCCTACAGTGCTATTGCTGCCGTGGCTGCAGTTTTGAATGATGAATAAGGCTCTCGCACTCAATCAGAAGTTTTGTCCTTCTTCCAGGAAGGTACTACAGAAAAGAAAAGAAAAAAGAAGAAAAAAAACCCCAATGAACCTAAAACAAGTAGCTTGAAGAAATGTATTGAAAATGTTATTTCACCATCCCAGGTACTACAGAGACTAATTTTTACAAGGTGAAAATCAAGCCACGGTACTCCAGCAGTCATTTGCTGTCTGCTTCAGTAGATCCCTTCAGGTTATTCTGACAACTACTTTGATCTTTATTTCCAGCTTAGTTTAGCAAAGTCCCCTGCTTTCACCTAACACAGAAACACTTCAAGATCTTTAAAAATACTTGTACATATACTAACCAGCAAGGACGCTAAAAGCTATGAAAACCTCCCTCTTGTTGAAAACAGGCATCAAATGAGATAAATTAACTTGGGAGAGGAAAGCACCTTTGCTGGACACAATAAAAAAACACACAGCACCACATCTCTTCTCTGCATAAAGCAGGAGATTTAAATTACTCTTAAAGCGACCAGCAGTGGAAATTTCAGAAACCTGAACTAGGCAATATAATGCACTTAAACTTTTTTATTATACTCCTTCTGTGCAAGAATTCCAGTTCCTGATGGAAAGTTTTGTTTGTTTTAAGGATTCTTTATTCTACCACTAGCCAAAGTCAAACTTCCCCAGGCTTCAGGATGAGCAGAAATACTTCATATCTTGAATGGCAACTTACTAATTCTCTCACATTTAAAAAAAAAAAAGAAACTCTTACTTATGTTTAGAAAGCGGCTTCAGTCACAGCTTTCATCAGTGGTATCACGCAAAAGAGAATTAAAGTGCACAGCATGTCACAGCGTCTCCTGCAGGGCATAGATCGCTTTGTCTCTCATTTTAAAGTACTGCCTCTACCATAAAGTAGCCTGACCCTTGTTAGATTTATCCTAAACATCTTTCTTACCGATTGCCGGAGCGGGATTCTGGCTAGAAAGGACAGCTGACTAGAGACGATGGAAATGGAGGAGGGGGACGATAATTCTTGCACGGGAAGAAAAGCTGCAACAACAAAGAGGGACCACAAAATGGGAAACAGACTTCCTGTAGAGGGCTACAGAAAGGACAGGCAAAAATGATAAATAAATTAGCCCAAGATATAGGCAGAGAATGAAAGCTAACAACCCACAACAACTGATGGGCATTGATAAGGAAAATGATGCCTGTCTCTCTGTACTGAGGGACATTTAGCTGCAACAGCCTTTTTTCTGTTTGACAATACCTACCGTTCTTCACTGCATCTCCCCAGCCAAAAGGTGTGCACATTTTAGGCAAAGAAACCTTCCTCGCTACCCAGCTCTGGCATGCTGGCATGTCTCCTAAAACTCACAGGAGATGCCGGTGCTACGCTTTCTATCCTGCGTTGCAGCCTCGGCTATCAACGCTTGGATCTGCACTGAACTGGGGGCACGTACACCTTCCCACCACATTTGTGCACTGCAAGGCATGCTAACGACCTAAAATACTCCACTTTGTAAAAAGATCTTAAGTCAGAAAAACATGAAATATCTAGCTACTGAAAAGGAAAATTAGATCTCAGCCAAA
The DNA here is from genome assembly GCF_965638725.1 of Aptenodytes patagonicus. Taxonomy (NCBI): domain Eukaryota; kingdom Metazoa; phylum Chordata; class Aves; order Sphenisciformes; family Spheniscidae; genus Aptenodytes; species Aptenodytes patagonicus. The sequence continues at coordinate 7,027,469 of NC_134955.1, forward strand.
CCCAATCGAGATTGGCTGCTTAAAAAATAAAATCAAAATACTCCCCTGTGCTCCCCTGCACTTCATTAATAGCTGACTACTTTTGGCTCTCCACCTAACCTCTATCTTTTGTGAAGTTTAGAAGGGGAGAGGGAGAGGGTGTTTGTTGAAGGAAAGAAGATCATGTTTCAACAAGGCACCTTTAAAATCCTATAAAATACTCCCTCTGAGCAAGCTTAACCTGTTTGCTGATAGATAATAGCATGTAATACTGTAGGCTCCATTCAGTCTTTTCCAAGGTCTGGGCCCTCTGCCACCGAGTTATTTAATTATAACACTTACAAAATGATTTAGGCAGAGCTATCTACATTTGAATAAAGCCCTCCTACCTACTTCTACAAAACCATTAGGTAAAAGGTCTTAATCTTATGTAAAATTCCCCAGGTAGTAACCCTGATCCAGCTTCAGCAGTACTAGGAAAAGCTGGAGCTGTTAATGTTTTTAGAAACTATGTTAAATAAGCCAGGTTATTGCAAATGCAAGTCAACATGATGCTGGAAAATACTCAGCAACAATTAGCCACCCATTACCACTGGGACCATTGATATGTGGATAATGTCCCAATTACATTAACATCAGTGAAGATCAACAAGACAAAGCAACAGATATTTTTCTTAGTATACCAGACCAACAATTCTTTGCCGATTAGCCAAGAAAAAAAAAAAAAAAAAAAAGAGACAGAAGTATATGTAGCTGTATGGTGATGGTCAGTGCTTTAAATTTGGTCCAGGTCACATCTGCATTAACCAGCAGAACTGCCTAGTGTTGTGGCAGCAGGGAGAAGCAGAGGAGCTGGAGCAGAGGGTGGGCAGGGGGGGAGAGGAGAAATCAGGGAAACTCAAGGTTAGACCAATCTAACTGTACTGTACTGCAGTGCTACAGTCTTGAAGAAACACATTCGGTGCCGAACTCCTTGTAAGAACATGCTCACATGATGAAAACCAATGTAATTTTCAACCAAATCACACGCCTCAGCAGCCAGTCCCTCCCAGGGGAGACCAGGAGCTGAATTACATCCCTGGTATAGACCTACTTTCCCATTTAGCCAGTTCCTTCAGGATGAACATAAAACTACTGAAGGGAAGGAAGTAAATGAGTTTGCATTAATACTGTCCCATATCTTATTCGGTATTCGGTATGTAATGAAAGCATAAAAAGCCTAGAGGATCAGCAAGGAAATTCTAACTAAATTCATTCGATTAAAAAGAAAAAAGTTTGGGAGGTTTTTTTGTTTGTTTTACTGTATCTTCCTGATAACAAGAAGCGAACAATTCTCTACCAGAAGCACCACCTCACAACTACTGCTTTGAACGGTAATTGCCTGCACTGTTAATCCAATGAGTGCAGCTAAAATTCAAGGATATAGGTTATGTGCAGACATGCCAACCTCAACAGCTAGAAATCACGAACAGGAGGCAAACAAATATCAGGCAAAGGAAAGATGATGTTTACAGAGGAGCCTGCACTTGGAAAGTGTTGGAGCTTGCAGTGGTGTTTGAGTTAAAAAAAAAAAGTTAAAGTAATACGCTGAGTAATTAATTTCTTACCTTTTACATACTACCTACATCTATCACTGCAAGGTTTGGCTACCTCAGCCTATAGCAGTAGCTCACCGATGCCCCAATATGTTAGGCTGCTATTGTATTTAAAATTTACGTTCTCCCAATTTCTGACAAGGTCTGCACAACTACCAGTGCCCATCTCCCAGCAGGAAGGGCCCAGCTCGAGGGCACCTCTGGGTATGCCAGGACTCTGCAGTATTAACTATCCCATACCCTCCAGTCCTTACTGCCATGCCCCAACACATTTTTCTTCTTCTGATCTTCATCTACTGTTCCTTTTAACACGGACAAAGTTGCTAACAATAAAGCAAAATGGAAGATTTGAAACCAGTTTTCACATTAATGTAGATTTTTCTCCTTGTGATTCCATCTCTCCCCAACAATCTTAAGTATGGTCCTACTGTCGCCAACGTGATCACGGGGACCTCCAACACTTAAAAAGCACAGAAACCTGTTCTGTATTCACAGCCCATTTTGCAGCCACAAAAAGCCTATCAGCCATGCCATTTTTTTATTTATGAGCATGTTTCCTTTTCCACTTCTAGGAAACATTCTTGTAAGAAAGGAAATATCCAAATACTTAAAGCCTTAGTCAACATCTGCTGTGACTGGCTAAATAAGACACAGGTTGCATTCCCACCCAGCAAATACACTTGCCATTTCCTAAGTACCCATGCTATCTCTCTAATGAGCACAACGTCTTATCATCTGTTGTTTGTATTGCAACAAGAAGCTAAGGGCCCTAGTTCAACATGTCAACGTGATTGGCGCTGTACAAATACCCAGTTGGAGACACTCCTCACCTAGAAGAATTTGCTGCTTAAATGGACAAGACAAACAGCATGGGAGGGAAAACAGGCATGCAGAGGTGAAGCAACCTGCCCAAAGTCACCAGCGGAGCCTGGAGCCCCCTCCAGTTGCCCAATGCTGCTTGCACGTGCTATGCCCAGCTACTACCCACCATGTCCTTTGCAAAACAAATGAATTACCTTTTTTTTTTCTTTTTTACCAGGGAAACAGGACAGGAGACTGTTCTGACAGTTTCTTGTTTGCTAGATGTGTAGGTTCACTCCGTTTGGTAGCAGCGGAAAGAAATTACGCTCTAAGAGCTATGCAAGCAGCTTATATGCAATGTTTCCATCCTCTTTTCTGTGGCTCAAACTAACTGCAACGTTTGTGTGACCACTCACATGGGGATGAAGCACTTAACCTGCTTTTTCATGGAAGCAATCCAACTTCAGACTACCCACCAACCCTGGCTATTAGAGGGGATTGAGATATTCAGAAGTTTTAGGAAATTGGGGTACATGGAGCCTTTTTTCAGTACAAATACAAAAAAAGCATATAAATCCTGTTGATTCTAGTAAGCTTTTAGCATTTTGCTGAAGCAGGACCTACAACATTTTCACTGACAGCCACAGAAAGGCTGAAAAATTTCAGACAGGTCTGTTCCTGCCAGAGAAGTAACATCCCCCTCTTTCCCCCACCATATTTGTAAGTTATTTCTCCTGCCTCCTCCTTCCCATGTCACATCAACCTGTTGTTTTTTTTTTTTTCCTTCCAACATGATGTCTTAGCTTTCTTTCAGACACAGTAACTAGCTCTAATGTACCCTATTCATGTGCCAATCAAGCCATCATCAAGATCTTAGAGAGAACAATACTTGTATGCAGAGACCTATTTTGAACTGGTATTTGAGTCACTGCAGGCCAGCCATTAAGCAATCACACATACGGTTAATGGCCTATGTTGACACATGGTGGGGAATTAACCCAGAAAAAAATTCCACTGCATTATTATGAAAGAGATTGTATCCTGGAATAGGAATATAGCAAAAGTTAACATGCTCTTCGGTTAATTTTTAAGAGCCACACGTTTGGTGCAGATTACGGGCTGAAGGAAGGGCTTATTGTAAACTGGAGGAGGAACCAAAATGCCTTTCAGTGCAAGAGTATTTCCCTTACATAGAGATTATTTATAGCAGAGAGTAAAATTATGCATTATTCATGGGCTTATAATTATTTACTCTCCCAAATACGGGCTTATAATTATTTACTCTCCCAAATACAGTAACGCCAGGGAATTAAGTACAAAAAAAAAAAAAATCAGGCCATGAGTGTGACAGGCACAGCAGTCAAGCAGTCTGAGGGCAAGCCTGTGCTGAGATACTCCTCCTACACCTATGAGTATCCATCACAAAATGTGAACAACCAATCTGTGCAAGACCATGAAGAAGTCCATGGACAAAACCGAGTGGGAACTCGGATCATCCACGTCCCTGATCTGTAACCAACCTCGCATGTCCTGCTACCACCCAAACTCCTGGTAGGGAAGCTCTCAGTGTGGTTACATCACAGCTACCCTCTGACTTGAAAGTTTTTAAAAATCATTTATAAAAAGTAACATGGTTATCCAAGACTCCAAGAGTAACTACAGATTAAAACGTCAGAAAAGTCATTGTAAGTATTTGGTGATAATTCCCTCGGATTCACAGCCACTTGAGGCAACACAGACTACAGGGGGGCTTCAGGAGAGCAGCAGAGCAGTTAAAATCTGTACGGACCAACATTTTTCAAAGGACCACTGCAAAGCATCTTTGCCAGGCAGACTCATCATTCCCTGCAACTAGCACAGCAGTTGTTGAGGGGGATCAAATCTAAGCAATGTAACTATTTTATGCTGATTGCAGGTCTTCTGCACTTTATCCAGCTTGTCTCCTGTCTCCAGACAGAACGGCTGGGGCTACACGCGAAGCCAAAGCAAGTTGTAAACCTGGCGGTGGAGCCTTTGGGTGCAAGTGTTCAAAATGCTGTCCTCCTATTAACGATACTTTTGTATTTCACTGACACGTCTTCCAGATATGGGAAACTATGAGGAATACTTTAATGCCTTCATCGGATTTAACAATAGTCCCAGTAAACTGGCTGGAATAACAACTCTCCAGGTAAGGGGCTTGAACCTGGGATCATCTTAGCCCAAACGTGCATCTAAACCATTCATTACAACCATCATTTTTGGCAAGACTTGAGATTATTTGTAAAAGCCAGTAAAGGTAAGCAGAAGGGTTTGTTGTTTTTTTTTTTAATCCATAGGTCTACACACGTGAAGGGAAAAGGAGAATGCAGCAACAGGTTACGTGCTTAAGGCTTCAACCTACTACACCCTCCAGGGTGCAGTTGCACGATGTGTTTTCTTTCTGATGAAGAAAACTGGCTTATATTCCCATCGCTTTCCACCTCCATGGTGGAACTGTTTACGGGCAGCATGCTAGAATCAGATCATTATAATAATCTGGATTTAAACAAAAGTATTTATGGTTTTTTGCCTGTTTTGTTTTGTTTTGTTTTTAAATCAGATGGGGTTAGCAGTCCTCTATATAGCATGGCCTCACAGAGAGCTGTATCAGCACAATTACGGGGCAAACCGAAACGGTAGTAGGAATGAGGAAAGGTACTGAAGGGGACTGTGGGAACTTTGCACCAAAAGGAAACATAACATGTAGCTTACACCTTCAATGAAATCAACACCAGAGTCCCTAAAGGAGTTTTACAGAAATGTATTTGTCATGTTTTAAGTAAATAAAGTTTAACACTATGTTTGCAACCACGTTAAAATAGGGCAGAATTGCCAGTTGCAGCAATTGTCCTTACCGTCGTGGAGTCACACTGAACCATCAACCACCAAGGTAACTGTGTCATTTTTAAGTTACTCTAACTTTGATTTGCCTTTAATGAGTTAAGTCAGCCCCCGGTTAGAGACATATCCAAGTTTTAATTTAAAGCACACATTGCTAACCCGACACAGACACTTCACGCATGACCAGGCCAAGGTTTTGTTCGTTACTATTGAGGAAGTTCTCAAGCATTTTTTCCTTATCAAAAACTTCTGTGAACAACCATTGCTGAAACACTAGGAACATCACCAAACTATGTAATCTAACCAGTTTAATGAGATCTGGGTTCCCCCCCTCCAGCCTCAGGTCCCTGCTGCACACCCACAAACACCTACAAGGCACATTTCGTTCCATTTAACAGCTTCAAGGGCAATTCCATAAAACTTAAACCGCCTCAACAGGAGTGCAGGGAGCCACACTCACCCTTTGGACTCCGAGGACACCACATCTTGCTCCACCTAGCAACACAGTATTTACTACAATAAACATTTCACACCAAAAGCTCCCTGTTAACAACTCCGGACACAGACCCGTCGTGGTTCAGTTCCTTGCCCCAGCAAAGACTCATTTTGTGGGTTTGGACAGGTTGCTTCCCCTTCCCAAACCCCAGGTTCAAAGGAGAATAATCTCTTCTGCATCTCTGCAAGGAAGGGGGAGGATAAAGCTACCAATGCTTCTGAGCTGTCCAGGCAGAGCCCAGCACTTAAATCTGTTTACATTGATAGAAAAGCAGTGCTATCATTACACACATATGTTCATATAAAAATCTTCTGTTGCATTTTCACTGTGTTTTTGCTCTGTTGCAAAAAGAGAACGTGAACAGCTACAAATCCAATTTCATAAAAATGCCAACTTTAGTAACTCGAAGTACTTTGAATTTTATTCATTTTCTTCTGGTTTATTTTGGTCTCCTAGTCTGTCCCACCCAATGTTTAGAAAGCAACCTGAGCCTCAAAAGTCTGGGTAAGCCCTACATTTTTAGAAGGCTAAAAGCAAAAAAGCAAAACAAAATTGGTGTATGAACGCAGTAACTGATACCCTGAAGCCAAAAGACAAAATGTAAACATCTCGATCAGTCCAAATCTATATACAACAGCTTTAGCATTTTAGAATTTTTTTTTCAGTTACATATAACATGGAACTTGGATGTAACTAAAAATTATTTCTGGCAAAAATAAATCTTTTTCTGCAATACAGCGCTATAATTATCTATGTACTGTGGGAAAACTAGAAGCACACAGTACAGCTTTTTAGTGTCAAAATAGATTTCATGGCAGCACCTGGAATAGCCTTTATAGAACCAAACATGCTTTTACGTAGCAATTTTCAAGGCACCTTAGAGTAGCTGATGAAGCACAAGCAGTTTTGATAGGATGTAAAAAACTTAGGTTTTGGACATTAATGAATCATCAGTTATCGCACAGTACTTTAACAGAAGAGTAATTTCCACTTTATGACATTTGAAGGATTAAACTCTACCCGAAGTCTTCTGAAGTTTCCCGCGTGGCAGCATTCACGCGTGCTAACATACAACCCTTGCGTTTCACTCAGGAAATGGTACCTTCAACAAATGGTAAAGCAAGGGTTGCCGCCTATTGACAAGACGTGTCGCTAAACACAAGAATCTAAACAGCCTCGCTAGCTTTGTACGAGCTTCCTGACCTTTTGAGTTACACTGGCTTCAGCTACATTCCCCTTTTTGATTTATTTGAGATGGATGGCCAAGTCCCTTACACACACGAAGACACGGGTTGAGCATCCACACTACCTTCCAGTGAACCTTAGACACGAATCGAAATGAAAGCTGCCCAAAACGTCTGCCAGGACACTCTTAGAGAAGGCTACAGGTTCAGCTTCTACTTCAACAGTACAGGACTGAACAAGGGACATCAAGGAAGTATTCGAAACCGATTTTACTACTTCTTGTATAATGAGAGTGTCGGGAATTACCTCATTCTTATCTGACTTAACACAGAGCTAATTATTTCATTTCAAGAAGCAAAACTTCACGTATGCTTTGCCTTGTGAAAAAACACAACTCTTTCCTCGGTGGTCAAAGTTGTGTAGCTTTTATTCCTGCCCCAACCTGCATTTGCTGTCATCTTAAAGCAACATAATATGCATCAAAGGTCAGGATCTACAGTGACAGCAGCACCTGTGGTGTGCGTATACATAATAGTGGGTTTCCCCCCCAAAGTCTGCAGCAAAAAACTAGCTAGTGTTATGAGCATTTGGGGGAAAAAGAAAAAAAAAAAAAGGAGAGAAGTCATTACTCCATTGCTTTCCAAATTTGGCCACCAACTGGTCCTCTCTCCCAGAAGATGGACAGACTAGTTCTACTTCTGCAAATAACCCTTGGACAAAGCCTTCTCCCCCAGCCTCCCACCAGACAGAGCAGGGTCTCACGCCTAGAGACCTCCCTTTGCTGGAGCATCAGATTGCAGGACGTTGCTTCCCCAAGAGCCGAACTGCTCGCTCGCTCGCTCCCTCCGACAGGCAAGCCAGGCCCCCGCGCCCAGGAGACAGTCACCCTTGTCATTGCTGATGTGTCTGCGTGCGCAGCCATCACTGCCAGCATTGTGCAGGCAACTTCACACACTGTGCACGTACGCATCCCATACGTTCTCGGGAATTTGGCAGAGGTACGGCCCTACCGCTGACACCGGCCAACAGATGACAAGTGCCCGGAGAGCCGCGTCCTCCGACGGTTCGAGAGGCTGCCTGTGCCATGCTAAGCCCAAGGGGGACACAACTAACTTCAATCAAAGTGGGTTGTCAATATAGTGCAAATTGGCAGGAGCAGTCACAACTGCAGGTAACAAGCCTTCCAGTAAAAAAATCTGTAAAGGAAAATAATCAGTTTGGATGAAGAGAAACCAACTGAAAGCACTAAAACTCCTCTGTATGCACCAAAAGATGAAGGAGGAATGCCCTCATAGTGCTTCTACCTCTGAAGGTGGGAGAACAAAAGGCAGACCCTCCTTTCACCTGCAGCAGAAAGTCACATAAGATGAGGAACACCACCTTTTTCTTTTTTTTTTTTTTTTTTTTTAATACTATTATTATGAACTATGCCTAAACGCAGATTTTGGATGGCTACACAAAGAGGCCCCCACAAGCAACCTACCACAACCACCAAGAGGCCTCCTGAGCCACTAACATGCCGAGAAGTTTTTCAGCGTAACAAACTAAGATGGATCAACTCTGAGACGTGGGTCCTTACTCAGAATTTGCCCCAAACTGGAGGAGACTTCTCCAGAATCAAAACAGTTGGTGAACCTGGTTCTTCATCAACCAAGTCTTTTCACACATTTAAACTCCAACTAGAGGCTCAAACAAAGAAAATCTGGAGGGAAAGGAATATATTTTGAATTATAAAAGCAAGGGTTGTGGGAAAAGATTTTATAATGGACCAACCAATAGAGATGTGGGAGAAGGGGTGACAAGTTTCAGGCACAGAGACACTTTCTAAGGTCCCTAATGGCATGCAGACATTTATTTTGCCGTTGTAGGACTTCCTACTAACCTGCAGATGCTGTCCCTCTGTCACTACAGCACACAAAGCAGCCAGCACAGGCTGATCTGGCAGCCATAAGAGGGTTAATGCACACTGCACACCAATTAGAAAAACCCTATAGTTAAAATTAACTGCAATTGCAAAGAAAAAAAGAAAATAAGAAGAGAAAAAGAACCCCAAAAAACCCACTCTCTCACACACCCAGAGAAAAAGCCGAGTATACTGTTAGCGTGGGGAATCCAGCCCTTTACACATTCCCATTCCATGCCAGCATATTCATAGTAGTTTTCAATAAACATCTACACAAGTCACGGGAGGGGGGGGAAAAAAAAAAATCTGTTTTCTTTCATACAATTCCACAAAAATAACTGTCATCACAACCATCCTTGTGGCAGAAAAGTCCATATTTGCCTGCAGTGAAATCCGTCTGCAGCTGCCCTGTGGAAAAGACAGCCAATAATTGGCTTCTTTCACCTCTGTTAACCACGAACAAAAGTGTCATTCAGCTCCCAAATGGACAGAAGGCACCAATGGATGGTCAGCTCGCTGAGCCAATGGGCTGGAATAACAATAACCCTGTAGCATTTTCTTTTTCCTTTTGTTTAGTCTCTCAAAGCCCTTAATTAAGACCCTCACAAAGCACCCCTACAGGCTTCTTTCAATGAGGCATTACACGCCTGTTTTCTTGTATTTAAGGAAGAAAAGTAACAGGGATTTCTGAAACACATTAAGCAGTACACACAATTTCCATGTATTCACAACTGAAATACTGTTACATTTTAGCTTTTAAATATTATCATCAATAAAAAGAAGTTCAAGCTTACTGTGCCCGCTCTTTGCTGTATGTCCCTTGCTACGTCAAGAAAAAAATACAGGTGGTCATAAATCTGACATAACTGCAACAGCTCGCCCAAATCCATCGCGAGCCAGCAGCTCCCAAAACGAAGGCAAGTGGAACAACGCATGTTGATGAAACATCCCTGGGCATCCTGAAGCAGACAGCTGAGAAAGGACCGAGTAATGCAGGGAACTAATTTGTTGAGACTGCACATGACGCACCGGCATTGTCTGAAAATCAGAGCTTGTGAAGGCTAAGGCATATACCCCGCTGGGTTTAGTGGCCTCGTGTACAATTAAATATCTGCTTGCATTTAACAGACGTGAAGATAATCTGTACTCCATTACTTAGGACCGAACTGATGTAATGTTTTTATATTAAACAGGACATTTGAGGACTACCTCTGCTTTTCAGCAGCACAGGCAGTCTCTGCTTAACAGAAACGCTTTAGAAACTTGCAATATCGGAGCAAACTACAGCAGCTCTTTTCCTGAACGACTTCTCCCCCAGCCACAAATAGAAAACAAAACAGGTTTAAGAAAACACCATTGAAATACCATCCGTGTAGGCGCAGGCTAGTTTGGGGAAACCTAGTCGTCTAGCCCTTTCCCACTCCAAACCTGCCCGAGTGGCAGGCTAACGTGGCCGCTGGCTTTTGCGGGGCACCCAGTGTGTGCGGTGAAGGGAGCAGGGGTGAGCGGGGAGCACCAGGTACAACCACCACCTAACAAAGCCATCACCCGGCCAGCGATGGTCCAACCCCTCCAGCGTGCTCCCTCCATTGTCTTGTAAATGCCCTTCTCCCGTGAAAGGCGGCATATGGGCAGCTTCCTCGCAGGAGACCAGCCCAGCCACAGAAGGCGCAGCCAAAAACTACCAAAATCATTAACAGAGGGTATTTTTCACGTCAAAGAACCACAGGCTGAGGCTCCGGTAATCTCCAAAACGCTCTCTCCCCTGCAAGAAAATGGGAATAGCCTTTTTGTGACTGACAGAAACCCCACACAACATGAAGAGAGAACAGAATGAAGACATTTTTATTACTAACACCAATCTGAGCGAACACAAAAAGCAATGGTTTAAAATCCTCCTCTCTACACTACCTATGTATCCAGCAGGCATTCTTTAACAAGCACCACTTGGTATAAAGGCTTCACGTGTCTAGGCAAAATGCAACTGGGTATAAATCAGCTTAGACCCTTTTTTATAAATTTTTTTTTTTTAAATATACCAAAGAGTTAGCTGCTTGTATCTGTATTTACATAGTCAAGGAAGTAACTTGCCTTCCAGGAACGGTAATCTAGTGGCAGTACTCAGTGATTTTGCTTTTCAAAAATCAGATTGCCTATTTAGGTATTATACACCGAAATCTCTTCTAGCCTTACCTTAGACTGCTGAATTAAGGCCCCAACAAATAATACAGGACTATCACCTGTCCTACATGGTGTTCTTGTTTCCTCCTCCTACAAGAAAATATGATGTAACTGTACTAAAAGATAAGAGGGGAAAAAAAAAAGACAATGTCTGCATGGCATGGTTTTGAAGGCCTAACTCCAAGCACACATTTTTGGAAAGCCTGTCCACAAGCCTTTATCAGAACATGTTGTATCACCGACCTTGACAGAGCTTCAACATCGATCAAGCAGGATTTTGCTCTCAAGTTCTGTTATATTATTGACAATTTCTGTGATTATTTACCACAGCAGTTCAAGAGGGACTCCTCTCCAGCAGCGAAGAGCAAGAAAAGTAATTTAAATTCTGAAAACGAGCACGAAGCATCATCCTAAGTGCATCCAACGCATCAGCTACAATCCAAATTCATACCGTGCTGATAAAAATCTCACAAGAGCATCTGATAAAATTGCAATATAATGTAAAAAGGCAAAACAAGAGCCAGCCCCTCCCATGCCCCCCAAAGCCCCAGACACAGCTCCAAGTAGCACATGCAAAGGGTAAGGCTTGCCTCTCACTAGTTGCATGGCTCAGCATCCAGGACAGGGGAATCTCAGTACCTAAACTGCTATGTTCCTAAAAAAAACCAAAAAACACCCCCCCCCAAGAAAACCTGTCCAGACATCAGAGGTGCTCGCCAGCGTGGCTTTGTTGGTTAGGAATCGCACCCCAAACTGGACAGTTGTGCTAACCAAATTCAATAGTACAGCTCTGAACTTCTGGATTCTGCCCTAACATGAATAAAAATAATAATACTTACCATTGCTGACCCAAGAATATAAACCAATAAAAAGTTAGCATATTTTCTAATTTTTAAGGAAAATGTATACAAGCAAATGAAATCTTTCACAGAAACCCTCAGTCAAAAAAAACCTGATAGCCATCGCTTGCCATTATAAAGAAAAGAGGTCAAGGAAGCACTTATTACTAGTAATTTTCTTGAAAAGGTTAAGTTCTCTCTTCAGTTTAACTCCGTTCTCCGTATTCACATGACTACACCTATTTAAAACTGAGTAGATTTTAATCAGTAAACTGTCAAGAAAAAAACAGCATACTTAATGCAAACAGAACATTACAAGTATTTACATGAAAAACAAAGACCTACCACGTTAACTATCCAGCCCACACTCTTCGCAACTGAGATTAAGGCTTGTCAAGTTTAATCATGTACGTAGGATCAATTTTTTTATATAAACACATCTAATGCGCATGTGTGATGGAAAAGCAAGAGACCCACAAAAGGCAATCAAGTAATCCACCTGTATTTCTAGCCTGCTTGTAGACAGAAATAGCACATGCATCTTTCCGGCAATATGCATTTTACAGATGAACTCCAAGAAGAAAATTGGGCTTGTGAACCCTTGTCTCCTTGGCTATCTCCACACAACAAACACGGGTATATTTTTACTTCATCATAGCTACCCTATAGGCAAGGAAACACACTCTAGCTCCTACCTAAAAGCCACCGGTCAACGTAAATTCCTTTTTGATGTATAAACCTATGTTGCAGTGAAGACAACTATAATGGATGCAAGGTGAACAAAGAATACCCCTCTCAAGCTCCATTAATAAAAAGATCTGGTTTTTCTTGTTCTCACTTATTTCAAAGAAGTCCGGTTTCTTTTGTCTTGAAAGGCTATGGGTTTTACTGAATCAGTAAATTGGGGCCAGTAAAACTTGCCATGCAGCTTGAAACCTGCTCCTAATACGGACACCTTAGTGCTACTGACACCCTGTTTTCCCCATTACCAATTTCATTATTTACTACCATCAACACATCAATTTTTCCAATCTATCACCAGCAAAATTGTGAGGATACTATGAAAAAAAAAAACCACCCCCTGAAAGTTGAGAGGATGAAAAGGTTTTTATTGAAACTGGCAAACCCTATCCTCTTTTCATTTTTAATAACAATACACCTATTAACATCAATATTTAAGCTACCAGAAATGAAGTAGTGCTCTGCAATTACGGTGTCAGATCCCACAATAAATACCAACACATCTTATATTCGCTACCACATCCAAAAAGTATAAAGCAGATGTAGTAATTTATTTTAACTTTTACTCAAGGGACAAGTAATCCTGCAACAGATCAGAGATTAGAGCTTTAAGAGATTACCTTAAAATAAAAGGTGAGAAAACATTCAGAACATGATCTCTTTTTGTCTGTTTTTAATCAAACATCAGAATATAATGAAGGCAGTGTAATGTAAAAACATACATGGCTTTGTCATGTTCAAAACAGTTTATTTTTTCCACATACATGAAAACAGTCGATTTTACAAATATATTTACTTACTGCGTAATTAATAGTAGAGTTAAATAATTATTCCATCTTAATAAGAGCACTAGATATTCAGGGGTCCAAGACAAATGGAACCTTTTGCTACTTTTCATTATATTTACCACAAAATAGTTATAATAATGTAAGGACTATTTACAGTAAACATGGTAGAGAAGGAAGCATCCCCATCTCTTTGACTTATCAGATTGTATTTTGCGTAACATACAGATTAATGTAAGTTGCAGAAGACAAAGCTTTTAGAACTAATTCTGTACCACCCATTCCAAGAAATTATCGGTCATACCTCCTCTAACTACCACCGACTTAAAATAAAAAAGATTTTAACAAAGAATTTATGCGCTTTATTCCTGTTGGTCTTTACTATTCATGTTTTCTTTTTTTTCCTCCATACTATGTATTAGGAAGGACAGCATGAGGAACAATCAGAAGGATATAATCCTGAGAAATTTCCACAAGATTAAATATGTATTTCTTTGCTATCACAGGAGCAATCAGTCTGGCAGCATTGCATCACATTCATCTCATAGGAGTCATTCTCTTTTTACATTTAAATAGTGTATGACTAAACAACAGCTGCTAGTAAAAAGAAATGGTTGAATTAATGAATGTTGTTTGCTAACTTAAATGTCCTTTCCTTTTTACACGTATCGCCCCACTACAGTATCGAAGTGCAGTGTAAACTGGTGCTTTTCTGCTGAACTCATACCGCCTTTACTTAAGGAAGAAATGCTCAGAGCTTGCTAACTCAGTACATCTAGTAGCTGGATTTCAGCAAACTGCAGCTTAACATGCTATGTAAAAGGTATAAATTACGTTTCCGAGACAGCTCCAGGCGCTGCCTTGTTTGGAGTTGATTACTGAGCAACTATGTTTCTCCAAACAAACTAATGTGCAGAAGGGTAAAGGGCAGTGAAGGTAATTATTGGAAGGAAACCTCTCCCTAGGCCAGAAAAGAATAATTAAGCTTGTGCATGTTAAATCACATAGGGGAAGTGAACACTGAAGTAATCGAGTGTAAGCGATAGCAAGACCTATCTACAATCTTCTTGAAAGAAAATTAAGGCAGGGGGTAATCTAAAGCGGGATTGTTTAGGCAACATGAAGGCAGTATCCCCGAACTTCATTCACGCTTCTTTGTATAAATGTACACGCTTCCCATACACACATGTGCATACCCCCTGACAGCAGAGAAAACGTTCAGTAACCCAGTAATTAAATGAGTATGCTGAAATCTTAAGCAGTTAAACTGCATTCAGCAAGACTGGATCCAACATAGTTTACTTATTGCTCATTAATCTCTCTGCAGATAATATCTTTTTAACAGTTAAAAATGCTTAAAATACGACCAAGATTGTCAATGTTTAAGATGTCTCTTATGCTTCGACCGCCACGGTGTTTTGGAAACTGCCTTGTCTAAATGAATGCAACATATGGGAATAAGTGTGATGAGTTTCTAGTCTAGTCCTTCCTCAAAAGCCTTAGGCTATTGTGTGAAAACTTAATGAAAGTCATTTGCACAACCCTGAAAAGCTGGTGAAGAAAAGCTGTAACAGAATCTCCTTCTGAGCCTCTGAGTTGCATATCTGGGGCAAAGCGCCTTTCTACGACATCAGCAATGCACTGTTGCTGCTGACAACATGGCAGCAGAACAGGGGTTGTTTGCAGTTTTAATTGCACAAACTCTTGGTTGTTATTTGCTGAAGCTTCTTGGATGATCTGCCTGTGTTCTCTGAAAAATAACTATGTGCTAACTGCTTTTAAAATATAAAGCAATTTCTAACATCCTATGCACTCCAGGGAGATCTAAACCAAAA
Organism: Aptenodytes patagonicus; assembly: GCF_965638725.1. Classification (NCBI taxonomy): domain Eukaryota; kingdom Metazoa; phylum Chordata; class Aves; order Sphenisciformes; family Spheniscidae; genus Aptenodytes; species Aptenodytes patagonicus. The sequence continues at coordinate 7,042,671 of NC_134955.1, forward strand.
AGACACTACACTTCATAATGACAGGTTAAGAAGCAATCCCTTTTAAGGCCATGCTTGTGTGTTTGAGCTCCAAAAGGAGAGAAGCAAAATGTGTAATGTAGGCAGACCTTAAGGCCTTCCCGATAATTTTGGAGATACGCATTGTTAAGAGATCTGCTACCAGCCTCAAAAGCAGCGTCTGCTAGCACTGTTCTGCTGTGAGAACCCTTCTGTCTCTTTTACCAAACTTTAAAAATTTATAACTTGTCTCTTAACCCTTTTAGTAAAGCCCTTAGATTAACTTTCAAAGCTGGATGGATATCTCTACATACCAACAGATTTCCATCGATGTACAACAGAACAGTGTCTAGGCAGGGATCCTCACCACTATCATACACAAGGCTTGCACTGCAATGCAAACATACAGGCAGGGCTCAAATCCTGAAGCAGGGTACCACTACTCAATGGTTGTTCTTTCTTTAAGTAAGAGATCCAAAGGACTTTTGTAATACTGAAAATGGTCATACGAAAAAATACCTCTGCATTTTCACTGTTGACTCACACTGTGTTCACCTGTTCTCTTAAAATCAGAAGCTACTTTTCAATTTGACATAGTAGTTTAAAGAAGGGCACCAACAATTAAAACTTACTTAACACCTGGGACGAGTGATTATTGGCACTACATACTTGCTATCCTTTTTCTACATAACAGCACAACGCAACTAACGTATCGTCTTTTGAAAGAAGTGGGTTTTTTTTAAAAATGTACATATATCATAAACACCACACGGAATGCTCAGTTTCCCCAGTACCTCTAAAGCGTGAAAAACCAAGCAGACACTGGTTGCACAGGAGCTATCAGTGAAACTCCCATGTTCAACCAGTGCCTGTTGAAGAGAAGTACTCTGGAACAGGGATAGTTCCTCAGTGATGCTGTCAGTCCTGAATGCTGCAATACACAAACAGGGCAGGAAAAAAAGGCACAAGCTCTTACTTTAAAAAGCCAGATAAAGTTCAGAATAGTACCTGTTGCATTTTTAGCCATTCAACAGATCCAGCTCCATGTAGGTGACTCCATACCCATTTTTGCCATGACTAGTATTTACTACGCCAAGGTTGTAGATAAAAAAGATCAAAGTCCAGCTGTACTTCACCAAATGGCGGAGGGGGGCCTCCAGTGAGCATAACATGTATTTATCAGACATAGCAAAACAGACATCCACAAATGCCAATTTGCACGGCATTCTATAAAACAGCCCAAAACCAGAAGTGCAATGGGAACCTATGGCAGAATGTGTATTCTGGCCAAGCAGGCTGTCGGACAGTACAGGTATGATGTTCAAGTCGCAAGTGTTCAAGTACACACCTTGCAGTCACCAGGAAACAAAGGAATTGAACTAAACATTGCCCTTCTATCCATACTGTGGGACATTTATAGCTACGTATTCTCTGCTGGCACAACTGAAGTTCATGGAAGAAGATGTCTTATTGCCATGGTAAGGCAGAATTTCTCAACTTTGTGATTACTTGCACATTACATTCCTATAGTTTGAAGCATTTGTTTCTATTATATTTATTATGGTAACAAAGCTTACATGGGCAAAAAATTCTTAGTCTGGCACGGACATTAAGACAACAAGCAGTCAAGGATCAAACTATACAAAGCTCCCCCAGCCCTCCCAAATACCTCACACAGACAAGCCCGAAGGGCCTCAGTGGCTCCATACAAACTGCGAGCGTGGAGCAAGCCCCAAGCCGTGTCTCCTGCCAGGCAATCGCAGGACAGAGATCAAACAGAAGCCATCTAATCCCACTGAAGATGCCAAAGGACAAACTGGTGGGCAGAGCAATTTGCACAGCAAAGTGGCCTACAATATCAGTCTGACCCTTTTAGAGTAAAATAAATCCGACCAGACTCTGAATTCTCAGAGCTCAATTCACTAAAAAACGGCATTAGGAAGGAGTATTTTTTTTATGTTTATGTTATTATGTTATTTGTTATTATTCCACTATTCTCTATTGCTGATGGCACCCAATCAGCTGAGACCAGGTAATGCACTTTGCCTGAAGGAAATGGGGAATATATTTGGTGAGACAAATATCCAGGGTATTTGGAAATATGTATCAATCTGATGTGTGTTACAGGATTTCTCCCATTGACGCAGTTAGTTATTAGGGCAAAAAAATTTATCTTCTGTGCGTGAAGAGACAATGACAGTGCAAGCAGTCTTACTCTTAAGCAGGATTTCTGATATATTATTGTTTAAACAATAGCCTTCTCTTTTGAACACATTGTTCAAAAGAGCACAATTTCTTGCGTTCAACTGGCACAATTACTTAGGAGAGCTGAAAAAGATTTTTTTTTAAGAGGAAGAACTGGCATTGCTGCACAATTGCAGAGGCTTCTGCTGAAGCAATAAATGACTACCATTTATTATACTCAATACAAATCAAAACCCTGCTTAAAACTCCTAAACATTGAGATACTGCATGTTTTTGGTCTGGAAATGGGAGACCTGTTTTTGCAGGAAGCAGGTTAAAAAAAACCCACCACGTAAACAAACTAGTTGAAATTTTTGAAAATGAGATGTCAAGCAAGAGCAAGTCAATTCTAAATAAATGATTAATTGACCTGGATATTGAAGAGATTTAATGGCTCCACTACACACTGAGCACAAAGCCAGCAGATTTGCCCTTGGAAAAGACATGGATTTTCTACACCTAGCAAGACTCACACTAGTTCTGTAAAATATTAACAGTTTGGTCAATATTAGCACATACTTTTTTTTTTTTTTTTTTTTTTTTTTTTTTACCCCAAGTGTTAAAACCAACAGCAGTAAAAAAGTACCAAAAGGCAGAAGCCTGTCCAGGTCCAAACCACCAGCAACTACATTCTCAGAGTAGGGGCCCTTACACAGGACCATATCCTTTTCTCTCCCCAGCTCAGCTTTTTCCCCCTCCAATTCCATGAAGACCACCAAGACCCCAAGGAGAGACCTTGAGCATTTAGTGCCTCAAGAGGGCAGCGACTTGAGTGCAACTGAGAGAGATGAACAAGGAGTTTGTAGATTGCTGGTGGCAGCTTTGCAAAATTCCCCTAAAGAACATGTAAGTCTGGGCCTAAACGCATCCATCTTCCAAACAGCGCAGGGCTCCCTTGAGTAGGTTTGAGGGCTCCTGATTTGTAGGAAAAGCCCAGAGAACTGCTGAGAGAGCTACAAGCACGTTTCCCAGTCTGGGCAACGTTTCTCGCAGTTAAAAATGCAAAACATTTCCAGGGCTTTCAACCAAGGCACCTGATGGCTCCTTCACAGCTTTTACATGCAAGAATTGAGCCAAGGCCAGATCCACCAGCTCTGCCAAGTGAAGAACAACAGACAGGTCTCCACACAGAAAGACCCGCTGCCCCAAAGAGAGAGGCCTGCACACCAAAGTCACAGGTTTCAGCGTCCCTTCGCTTTTCCAGGTGAATCAACTGTATTTGCTACTGTTCCAGATCAGCATTTAGAAAAACAGCAAGGAAACTGCTGAAGTAAGAGTTATTTTTAAAAACATACGAAATGCAATTTTAACAAGGATAGCCAGGACACCCCTTACATGAAATTTTAGTAATGAAGAAAGGATTGAAGCTAGACACAACCAAGTCCTTTTAACAGACATGGAGCAGCAAGCTTCCCCAGATGTCCTCTCCTGCTCCTGACTCACACCATCTTCTCATTCAAGGTGGTGCTACAACAGAAGCAAACCGTCCCTGCTTTCCTGCCGCAACCCCAAAGCCCCGAGTGCAGGAAAAACAAACTCTCGCTTTACAGGCTAACACACTGTGGTGTCCCGTTTGGATGACAGGGAACAGTTGGTCCCATTCTGTGCTCTGAAAGGGTAAGTAATGGGCGTAGAGGGAGACAGACCCCAAGGCATGCTCCAGTGGGACCCTCGCATCTGCATTCACATCTTCTGCATCTGCAGAACACCAAATACCAATCACCACAGTGCCCAAATGGTTCAGAAAAAACATCACTTAGTATCACGTATCGGGAAGAATGAAATGCGACCACGGTGAACTCTACCGCATGGTCACTTTATTAATATTGCATTGCCGAAATGGCTTTGCTCTACAGCTGGGGTTCTGGTCCCATGGCAGAACACGGCATCACGCAAAGTACGATGTCTTCGGCAAGAGCATTTTGATGGCTCACAGCAAACCTTGTGGCTAGCTTACAGATCTACCATGAAGTTTGAAGCCCCCAGCCCTCTGCCCTTACAGCCCTGTACACCGCTTGCAAAGACGGGAATGAAATATTCCATATGTTTCCTTTGTCAGTGACATGCCTATTGAAAGCCCAGCCACGCCGCTCTCCCTGCTGGGGCACTGGGTCAGACTATTCATCTGTAACCATGCAGATGTCAAGAAGGTAATGGGAAAACTCCCAAACAGAAACACATTTTCACAGAGCAAGGTTATAAAATACACAACTGCATTTGCAGCATTATTAAGCTAAATTAAACAGGTTTAGGCCTCCCCTGCATACCTCTGGAATTGCACATCCATTTATGATTCATTGCTAATTGTGTACCATTTAAAAGTCCGAACACATTTGCTCAAAATTTTAAGGCGAAAAAAGTCCTTGCAAGACCCTAGCATTCCTCCAGGATTGGTTCAGGAGAGAAAAGTAGGAGGAGGTACACCACTTTAAAAAAAAAAAAAGTCTTTATATTTTAGTGAGAAAATGCTCAACAGACCTGCAAAGACAGCTGTTTACTCTGAGGGCCTGACTGCTCAGGGTGCTCTTCAGAGTGCTCTCAACAACTTCACCTGACTTTGGATTTTTCTTCATCTTTTCCTTGAGATAAAGAATTAGCGCTTGCTCTCTTGGAGGGGGGGGGGGGGGATAAAATCTTTTTTTCTGTCCCAAAGACAGCACCGTCTGTGTCACTCCTATCCCTTCTTCCAGACCATGTTGACGGTTTGAGGCTCCTCCTGCATTTTTAATGCAAAGCTTACAGGAATTAGTTACTATATTTTTAAAAAAGTAATAGAGTTCTTAAGCTTCATAATAGTTTTTCTACCCCTGAAGAAAAGAATTAACTTTAGTATTTTCTTAACTTCAGATCAAAAAAATACCAAAAAAATTTTCAGACTCAAAAATTAATTCTATTATATCTTCACTGTGCCAAAATCTTGAGGTTGAGTTGTCAAAAATCACCATCCATTGTCTGAATTACCTACAGGTAACAAAGTTACAAAACAAGATTTTTAATTACTTTTAATAAGTAATGTGTACTTATTAATATTAGATTGAATAAAAAGCCAACACTGATGCACATTGAGCATCAAATTTCAACAACAGACCTTACATGTTTTAGAGTTATATGCCAACAAACATCCGGCTACGTTTAAAGCTTGAGAAACACAAGAAACTTTTTTCAATAGTGAAAAATGTATTGCTCTTATCTTCCATATGCTCATAACTTTTCAGGTGTCCTTAATGAATTGTATTCATCAAATAGAAATGCAAAAAGCACACAAGAGAAGCCTATGAGGAATTCATTTTTATTTCTGCCATGCCATGAAGACCGTTCTTCCTTTGAGAAGATATCCAATTAAACAAGATATATTGAATAATATGCTTTTTAATAGGTTTAAAAAAATTTATGTCAAAAGCTTAGCCAACAAAGTTCTACTAACTCCAAAACACACTGTATGACTGAAACAGGCCACCTAAGAAAAATAGGACTTCCCTATAACTCAGTAAGTATAAACAGCAAATATAAAAAACACACCAGGAAAACAAGGCTGACAAAAATTCATGAAGTTATATTCTTACTTCCCAAAACCAAACACATTTCTCACAGATGTCAGACCCCAGTCCACCAGAGACTATATATCGGTATCATCTGTTCAAAAATAGCTAACTGCATTTTTTAAAACACGTTATCATATTGGCTCACATTATGTATAATGCCATCAGTTATATGTTCAAATTCAGCAATAGTTTTCAGACACCTACTTTAAACTGTTATTTCTGAGGTCACTACAGTCCTCCCTGTTGTTTTGTAAAAGATGTATATCATTAATAATATAAGTTGACTGGCTGTATGCAGAATATGCTTTCAAATTCAGGGTGAAGCTAAAATACAGATTTCCCCTAATCTTTCAGTGACAGTAATATGTTTCTGGGAAGTGGAAAGTTCTGACCTTGTCACAATCCTGTAACAGTTAAGTCATTCAACAGTAAAATAAAATGCATTCTGCTATTTCAACTATGTATTTTAAAATAAATGACATACGATTTGAAAATATTGGAAACTTTCAACTTCAGTGAAACTCACTGACAGCTGCAGTAACTCAGCACTTAAAAAAAAAAAAAGCCAAAAGGTCAACTGTTTTGCCAGGTAGATCACACGCCGTTTCTGCATGATTTAATTACGCTTTCCAGGCACCCATACATCTAATGCTAGATGTTTCCGATTTGGACATACCAGCTTTATTTGGAACACAAAATTGAATAAATCTGGGCCTGACTCTGAAACAAAGGCTTTCAAAGACGTTTATGGTGAGGACATAGTAACACCAAGATCTTCCTCTCCTCTGTGTGAGCTACTGTGACAGCCATCGCCGCGTGCAATTCTACATCAACTGAACCAGTTGCCTGTCTGTCAGCAAAGGAAATATCAACAGCTACCTCCACATTTCCAAAAGGGTTGTGCAGGGCAACCTGGCGGTGGGAAAGCATTAAGAACCAACATCACATGACCAGAAATCTCTTTTCAGACCAAGGTTTGAGAACATCTTATCAGAAAACTGCAGCAGTACCTGAAAGGCAGGTATGAGAAACTACGGAAGAGTATTTCCCTATGGCAAAATCCTAGGTCGCCACTGCAGCAGACAGTGAGTCTACCAGGTGCGGAGGATGGCCAGGGACCTCTAATGTGGGACATGCTGTTGATACTTCTGTTAACAAAGGTCTCGTAACATTTAAATCTCTGTTGCCTCAATTAAGAGGTTTCTTCACATAGGGACGGCTTCTTCTCCTCTTATCCTCTCTTATGTACCCTCTCCCACCTTTGTCTCGTATTTCTAGGATCATACAGATCTCTCTAATTCTTCCTCAAGCTATTTTTGACTTTCTGCTTCTTCCGTAAAGAACCCCAAAACCACAACTTGGCAGTACAGAGCTGCAGCCTGAAACACATTCATCCCTTAATAGAATAACTGCTGGCCATGAAGTCCCATGCGGCCATGCTGAAGCTAACCAGCCCCATCCACTTCACTCCCTTGCTTATTTGCAAAACAAGAAGCAGGCAAACCTGAGTTGTTGGCAAATCCTCCAGAACATAAACACAACATTAGTTCATGCCCATTCCCAACAAGAGGACCATCTTTAGGAACAAGCTTTTAGGAAAAGCACAAGAGTGGCCGAGAGGAGGGAAGGGAGAGGAGGGTCTCCAACATTCAGAGACACTCCCGGAGCCCCGCAGCTCCCATGCTCTCTAAAATGAGATATGGGTGCTCAGCCCTTCTGAAATATAGGCCAGTAATTTTCTCTGGGTAAATAAGAGCTTGTGTTCTGCAAAAATTGCTGGCTTAGATGTAGAATACAAAACAAATAAAGATCCTTGCGGAGGAGGTTTCTTTGGGTTTTGTTTTGTTTTTCAGTCCTTATATTACAGCTTCCATATTTTCCATCTCAAGTAAATTCCTCTCAAGAACTGAAAAGGTAATTATTTGCTAGTATAAACTTACTTACACTAAAGTCCAACTTTTTTCCATGCTGCAGACTTATCTTAGTATTTATTCCCCAGAGTCACACTTACGAGCCCCTGCCAGTAAGCACCAAACGAGAAGTGACATATTGCTGATACAAATGAGGTCAACATACAAAATAAATGCCAAATACCTGACAAATTACGTGCTATGGCAGGGCACTGGGTTTTCTGGGGGAGGAATAAAAGGAAAAAAGGAAAACACCAAATTTGCTGCCAATAGAGAACATAAAAGGGGTAAAAAATACTTAAACTCTGAAACAACAACTTCACTTTTCTGTGCCCTACCTAAGTGTCTACTTTTTTTTACACAACTGACAGACAAAATCAGCCAGTTTAAAATGAATCATAAAGACTCCAATTCTTGGGTGAAATCCACTGGATTTCCAGAGACTGCCACTGGAGCCACCGGACCCTGGTCCCGTTGCCAGGCTCTGCCCACCATCAGGCGCTGGATGCTGCGCTGGCAAACTCAAGTCCCTCTCCTGCCCATGGGATTTCACAGGCCTGCACAAATGTAATGTTTCTGCCAACTAATAGGAATATTCATATTAAAATGACATGATCGTGTCTTTCCAAAAGAAGTATGGAAAGCATGTTTTTAAAAAGACAGAATAAGCCTTTTATTACTTGCCATCACATCACCAGCATATGGCATAGGCAAGTGAAAAACTAAACAGTGTAACTGTAAAACCTTCAAACCTCTAATTAGATAAGGCTTTTCTATCTCAGGAGGACTGCAATTATGCTACATTTTCCAGACTCAAGGTCATGTCTGGACATCTTTACTTTTCACCATAATAACTCTGCTAGACAGCATTCACAAAACCTCAGCCAGGTCCTTACTGTGCTTATCTGACCATAGCAGGATGCTAAATATCTGTGTGTCAGTACCGGACGTATTAGAAGACGACATCTCACATCTACCTACTGCGTTTCATCACCATTCTACAAAAAATAAAAGTGCCAGATGAAAAGACAAAAAAAAAAAAGTGCAAGCTCTGCTGAATGAGAACAGAACCATATCATTTTTCTGTTTATACATAAACGGAGTAGGGAATTAACTTAAACATGAGACAGTGTAGGTACTTCCAGATAGTCTGCATACTGAAAATTAAGACAATCAACACTCTGCAATTGCTGAAGCAACCTGCGGTATGAAACAAGCGAAAAAAGGATCCTTCACAACCACCACATCTTGATCTTATAAAGCTAGTGCATAACACAGCACACAAAGATGGACAGTATTAGGCTAAATGAGTAATAAAAACCAAAAAGCCAAGACAATCGTTTCATCCTGAAGGTCTATTCTCTAGTGCAGCCAGGGCTCGGAAGCCCTCCCTTCACAACTTGAAGAAAGTAAAATTAAAGCAAGGGACCCTGCCATTCCCTGAAAATACAAGCAAGAAGCACTAGAAGGAAAATTATCAGTACCGTTTTTGTTTTTCAAGTGCCCAAAATATAATAGCAGACACTGAGAAGGGACTGCATTCCTCATGGTTGTCAGGCAAGCCCCTAAAACAGCCAGGCCCTCCAAAAATCTCTTCAAGATGACTGCGGTTGGGACGACTGGAATTTGAGTTCTCAAACTGACACCCATGAGAAACACAAGTACAAGTGTGCCCTACCTTAACTGTCTTCCACTAACATGGATGTCTTCTAGCACACGGCACATGAAATATCATAGCAAAGATCAGGAGCGTACTGCATTGACTAAAAAACCCAAACAAACAACATTTTCACATTCTTGCATAGGCATCTCAACTTGCTGGACGACAGTTATTTTGCAACAAAGCAAAATCACAACCTTCATAAACAGAAAAACAGGCAGCTAGTAATTAGGAGTTACATAAACACCTACCTAAATTACACAGAACAAATGGCCGCCTACAGTAAAAGTATCAGGTAATTATCCCTGGTCATGTCCTCCTGACTCCCTCTGTGTTCCTTCCCATCCATCCCATCCTCTCCCCTCCAGCCCCTCAGAGAGTTTGGATCTAGTGCTGCCACCTCTGTCTTTTCCGAGCACTTGTACATCTCCCAAAAATCTCTTCAAGATGACTGCGGTTGGGACGACGTACTCACCTTTCTTCATTCAAATTCCATCTCTCACAGCACACCGATGACTCAAAAGTAATGAGCAGATACTCTGTCTTTCCAAGCTGCTCGGTCTGATGCAACTGCCCTCACGTGACCACACCGTACTTCGGTAACCATATAACCCCCCTGCTATGACCCCAGTCCTTCTCTCCCTGCACCCCAGCATTATGGTTATAACGCATTTAGCCAGGTATGAATGCAGTGGAGTGTCTATTCAATGCATGTTCCGCAAGAAAAATCTGCTGTGTTTGGAGGAGCTTTCTAACCACCGCAGTAAGCAAGGAATGAGCAGCAGATCAGTCAAGAGCTGAAGAAAGAGAAGTAAGGAAAGAGAAGGGGAATCCGAAAGGATACACTTCGGAGGCTCTACAGAAATCGCTGCCTGACCATTTGTGGCAGCCCAAGAAACATGGCTGTATTTTAAAAATACACCTTGGAAGTTATGCTAAATTATTAAAATCAATGCAAAGAAATTAAGACTGCAGGTAAACAGAAGTAGTAAAAATTAAACATCAGCCCCTTTCCATGGTTCTCAATTGCCTTGAAACTCATTCACTGCTAACTTGGGTTAACTGTGAGCAACCTTTCCTCAGTTGCTCTCTCCCGGCCAAAGCCAAACCGTGGGCACAACTTTGCTTTAGTATTACAGAACATCGCTTGTAACACACTCTCAGCCATCTCTACACTACGGACTCTCTGCTGCTATGGCTATAATCAAAAGAAGCCCCGTAGCAACGCTAAGGGGATTTCCTGGCATCGTTATGCTGCCTGACACGAAGCATAGAAAAGCTTTCTTCTCTTCACATAGCTAAGACGCTTTGCCATGACACAAACATGTCAGCTAGGGGGTGTGATGTTATTTTCCTTTTCCTTTTTTTTTGTCCACACAAGCCAACTCAGCTTCTCTGGCAAAACTATACATTGCACAGCCCAAGCAGGTCAGATATGAGTTTTCTATTGCCTACAAAACTGTTTTCCACATACCCTAAACTTCCAGTGGCCTCGCTACAACAGAGACTATTCAAGCGCAGAAGTGCCAAGAAGTCACCCATTTTTTTCCTTCTGTAAATAAGGAAACGGCAACTAAACACAAATGGGGACCAAAAGTATCCTCCACTGCCACAGAATGAGATAGTGAAAAAGTTTCTACTCGAGTTTAAAGAATGCAAAACTAACAGCGACACAAACTCATCCCAAAACATGAAGTGCGTGCAGGTCTCCTCTCACTTTTGCTGTAAGCCTAAGTCGGCTTCTGGAATTTTACCTGCACAGTAAGTAGGAACTTACAAACGGAAACTCTTTGGCAACCTTATCTCTAATGGGTGTTGGCTATGACGACTTGCACCCAATTAGACAACGAATGCCATGTTGCAGACACGCAGGGATGTACCCAGCCCATTTTACAAGACAGCCAGACAATGTAGTAGCCATAAAACCTCGCGCTTAAATGCGGGTTTTACCAGATAGGCTTCAAGTACTTTATGAAATTGGGTAACATCGCTGGTTTAACCTGTGGAGGAAAGAGAAGACGGTTTACCAGAGAGTCCAAGGCTTCACAACGGCAGCTTCTGACGCCCTACCCCAAACACTCACAAAACACCATTTCTGCCACAGAAAAACCACCACAAAGTGAGCTCCTACTAGCACCATATGAGCACAAAAAGGAACAAAATATTTAAGCGCAGGTAACAAGCGAGACCTGTAACTTTTGCCATTCATCAAGTACTACACAAGCAAAAGGCCCAGTAATCTTTCTCCACCCAGCTTGAACAACTAAAAGAAAAAAGTGTCCAAACAGGTAGGAGAAATTGGAAACCTGCTCAGTAAACAAAACCTCCAATAACTAAGAATCAGACTCCCTTTGCATATTAAGTGTATGCAAACAGAGAGGAAAAAAAAAAGGTGACATTTTCGAAGGCATACACTACTACCGTATTTTGACAACGCAGCAGGTCAGTACCGATCTGAAACCACGCGCCGTAATTTGCTGTAGTGCGCTCTCTATTATATGTTGTAAACGCAGCGAAGCTTTAGTAATAGCAGACCTGACCACTGGCCCATACAAGACCTCAATCCAGCCTGTGAAATCTTTGCTGAGAAGTGGGGCAAGACTGACAGGTTTTATTGTGAAACTTAACAGGTTTGTGGATTAGCAAAACTACCGTACTGAAAGCTGCAAATCCCTCTTCCGTCATGTCTCTACGGAAGAGAGTGTTCGTTCCTCAATTAAGGTTTTATTATTAAAGTTATCAAAACTCAGCACAAGATCCACCAGCTTGTGCCTAGTTTACAATACCATAGGACACCGGAGAAACTTTTTTAAGAGTTTATATTTTTCTCCATCCATAAGCAAAACTCGACAAAGCTCCCGAGCCTTATTTACGTTGGTTTTTCAAGGTTCAGCTGTGCATCCCATACCGAGAGATTTTGCAAAAGCGAAGGCATCCTTAGTTAACTGGATTTACGCATGCTGTGGACTGAAAATGCCTTGACTTTTGGGAGAAGATCGGCTAGCCTGGGAACCGGTTTCTGAAGAGAACTGAAGAGAGAGGCGCTTCATTACGAAGACCTCGAGTAGAGGCACACACACGTACAGGCGATTCCCCCCCGCCTCAGGACGGCACCAGGACTGACCCGGACCCCACCAAACTCCACCGGGATCTCCCCCCTCGCTCCCACAGGGGCCACAGGACCCCAGCAGCTCCCCCCGCCTCACTCCGCTAACCCTCCCGGCCTTTTAAATCGCCGAGGCCCATCCCTTCGGGGTTTCGGAGGGGTCTCACAGCCGGCAGCCGGCTCACCTCCGCCCGCCGGAGCCCAGGGACGCCCACCAGGCCGGGCCGGGCCCCCCCGCGGGGCTCCGAGGAGCGGGGCGGCGGCCGGGCCCGGGGCCAGGTGCCGCCTCAGGCCCCCGCCGCCCTCACCTGCCCCAGCGGGGCGGCGGGGCCGGGCCCTGCGTGCGGCCCGGCGGGCCCCGCCGCTGCCCACAGGCCGCCCCCCACGGGCCGGGACTGGCCGGGCCGGCGGGGAGCGCGGCGGCCCCGGGGCGGCCGTGTTACGCCCGCAGCAGCGACGACAACAAATACATAAACACGCAATTATTGGGTTTTTTCTTAAATAAAAGGGGGACAAAGCACCCGGCCCCACCGCGGCTACCTGCCCACCCCGGCCCCGGCCCCCGCCCCGACTCACAGGGCGTGCGTGAAGGCGCTGAGTCCCGGGGGCACGGCGGCCAGCCCCCGCCCGGAGCAGTCCACGCCGCGGTCGCCGTCGCAGCTGCAGGAGGCCGGGCAGGGCGGGGGGGACGCTCCGCCGCTGGGCCCGGCCCAGCTCCCCAGGCCCCAGGCGACGAGGCCGAGCAGAGCGAGGCACCGCATCGCCGGCCCCCGCCGACCGCCGGCCAGCCTCCCCCGGCTCGGTTCGGCACGGCTCGGCCTGCCGCTCTCCGCCGGCGCTCTCCGCGCACCAAGCCCCTCCACCGGCTGGCGGAAAAATATATAAAAAAATAGCAACGAAAAATAAAAATAAAAAGGCGCCTCCGGCCGGCGCGGCGCGGCCCTGGGGCTGCCTCAGCGGCGCGCCCGGGAAGCCAGCCCTCCGCCGCCCGCCCGCCCCATCCAACGCCCGCAGCGCCCGTCGCCGCCGCTCATCTCAGCCCAGCAGGTACCGCGCGGGGGCGGCCATGGCCGGCTCGCCCGCGCCGCTGCCGGCGGGTGGCGGTCCCCAGGGAGCGCGCCGGCGGCCGTGCGCCCCGGCCCCTGCGGCTGCCTGCGGCGGGGCTGCCCTCCGCGCCCGCCCGCCCCTCCCGGCCCTCGGTCGCTGCGAGCCGCGGCGGCTGCTCTGCGCCCAGCGCCGAGGTGCGTATGCTAATGAGGCGGACGCCCCCGCGCCCCTATTGGCGCAGAGCGGGCGCGGGGTCCGTGAATATGCAAAGCGGAGCTCGGCCGCGGCCAACGGGCGCGGGAGGCGGCGCGGGGGGCGGGGCCGCCCGGCGGCGGGCCCCGACACCGCCCCGCGCTCCCGCCGCGGCCCCGGGGACGCTCTGCAGGCGCGGCCGGGACCCCCGGCCCCTCGCTCCGGTGCCCGCCGGGGTGCGCTTGGTTACGGAAACGCGACTGAACGACCAGAGGAGCCGCGGGGCCGGGGCCGGGCTGGCCCTGTGAACGAGGCCAGCGCCGGGCCCCGCCACCCCAGGACACCATTTCCCCCTGCTCCGGCCCGACCTTTGCCGCGGCGGGACCCGTGCCCGCTCCCAGACCCTCATCCCGCAGCCCAGCCGTCAAGCACCGGTATGAAGCCACCCTGGGGCTTGCAGCGAGAGGTGACAAGGGCAGCAGCCGGCTCCTGTGCCCCGTGCGGTGCCCAGTACAAGAGGATCCCAACTGGCGTTGCACATCCATCTTGGTGCAGGGACATGGTACCATGCCGTCTCTCTTCCGTATGGACCTTAAGCATTTCACTCTTCCGTTACCAAAGCAGGCGCAACTGCATCACAAACTTTTCTCAAAATCATTTTGCTGTTAAAGACCTGTTTCCCTGGCACACAAAACACCACCGATGCTCTCTGGCTTTTATAAAACCTATACGTCGTAACCAAACTCGTGCCGGCAGCCAGTCTGTGTCCTCTTTTCCTTACTGCCTTAAGAAAAAAAACAAAACAAAACTGAAAACCTGTCTGTCCTTGTGGTTAGGACCCTCCATCACCATGTGTGTGCTGCTTTTCTCTTCAACTAATTTTTTTTTTTTTTTTACATTCTTTCCTTTGGACACTTCTAACCTGCAGCCACCACCAGGAATGAGCCCGCTACATGTTCAGCTCAGCTCACCCACGCAGCGTGCTCTGTGCAATCACGTATCTTACTGGGGATGTCACGGCAGCACTCGGGTAACACCAGTTGGGGCCTCTCACTGTTGGCTTCCTACGGCCCAGACCCTGTAACGGGCTCTGAGTAGACGGACCTGGCTGAAGCGAGCACTGCAAAGGCACCGGAGCCTGCCCTGATGGCAAGCACTTGCACCATCTACTTTACATGTCTCATTTGGATGCTCTGAACACGCCTGGGGAGTTGCCTGCCCTGCTCCTCCGCCGCCGGCACAGCCCCCAGCTGCAGCCTAAATCACACCCAGGCAGGTGCCTGTGCAGCCCAACATAAACAGCACAGATACCCAGAGAGCCCACTAAAGAGCAGAGCTTTCCTAAGCCCTTCTGCTGCTACGTAGGTAGGTAGGTATCGTTCTCCTCATTTCATGGATGGATGATGGAGGAGCACAGTCACGGGTAAGTGACTGACAACCTGCCTCCGCTGCAGCAGGGAAATGGGACGAACCACAGCGCTGTGCGCACAGTGAGCTCCGCCAACTTCCCCAATGCCAGGAGCGGATTTGCAATGGTGATTGAACCCTCAGTCCAAAGCAAGAGCAACAGTGCAAGGGTTTCACATGGCGCGGTGGCACTTACCTCAAGTTGCTGCAATCTCGTCCGAAAAATCCCAAATACCCGCGCACACACAGCAAGTCAAACGCGTCGGGGATGAGGCACGCTTGCCCCCAGCAGACATGCAGTGAAGAGGCAGCGTTCACAGCAACCCTGGCCCAGCACCGGTGCTCCGATGCACATGCAGACGAGTCAGGGTTGAGGGGCCCATACCTTATACCTTACCAAGGGCCGCCCTTACCGACACGGACATCGCAGAGGACACTCTTCATGCCAAGCTGAGGTCTGGGCTAATCACACCGTCTTTTCCCCCACCTCAGTCAGTGCAAGGAAGAAAACTGTCAGCCTAAAAGCGGTCATTTGGTGAAATTTAAAAATCAGGCATGTAAATAGTGGAGACCTGAAGATTTAAAATCACTTGTGCTAAAGAAGGTAGAGTACACACTGAGGACGCTGGAAATACAGATCTTCCAGCCACCACCTCCACCTCCTAGCTTTCTCTCCATCATTTTTTCAACTGTTCATTCCCTTCTAAAAATATTTACCTAGTTACTAAAAATATCGTTCTCTTCCATACTGGGAATCCTGTTCCTGATGCACTGATATTTTATGAACATCATCATTCATCACTGCAAAAATAAGGTCATTTTAATAACTTGCTGCGTGCTTGTCCTATACCCTGTGAGCAGTACAAAGTTCTCACCAAAGCTGAATTTACCAACATATGATAAAGCTTTCCATAGGTATATAGACACATATGGTTAGCTCTTGTCCTTCTCCCTGGTTGATCTTGGCAGGGGAAACACACCGAGTCAAATCCGTGTTGTTCTAACAACTGTCAGGGCCAAAGAGACTGCACATTCATGTCACTGTCTCTGTGCCAGCGCTCAGGGACAGCGATGGAGGGGTAGGAACCAGAATAGCAGGGGAAAAAAAAATTAAAAGGAATGATTTTCTAGGCATACTTTTACAAAACAAACCCGAACCAATCCAGATAAGAAAAAGTGACCTTTTTTTCCCAACTGGCAAAGAAAAATAGCAAAGTGCTTATACTCACTCTGCAAATAGTCTCACTTCACTAACCAAAAATAATGGGAGCAGAAGCAGCCCTCGGCGGCTGCGTGGCGTTCGGAAGACAAACAGTGGCATGCAGCATACTTTGTACTGCAGTACTGGCGACTTGCAAAGCCCGCAGAACTTCTCTTCTGGAAAAAAAGGACAAGATTTCTAGTAAAAGCAGAACAACAAAGCACTTTTTTTCATCCTTTGAAACACTGGAATAGTTTAGATTTTCCTCTCAATCCTTGCCTGGTTTCAATCTTTTGATTTCTTTTCCCAGCATTGCTTCAGGTGTTTTTTCCTTAGTGGAGCTATCTCAAGTCTCCATCTTCCAAACTCCTGTCCTAGGAGCAATCTCTTGTCCTTTCCGTTCAGATGATACTGCTTTGCTTCTTCCAGTTAGGATTAACTGGCAAATTAACTTCCATCCTTTCCTTATTTTTTCAACTTCTGCCTGCCTCTCACTAGCACTGTTGGAGCGCTGCTCTCTCCTCTCCATCAACATCCCACAGTTCTCTCTCTTTCTTCTTATGCAGCCACGTGTTTGCAGGCACTTATTTGTTTTATTTTCCTTTATAAGGAAACCCCTAATGTTTACTGCAAAGCTGGTTTATTTATGTAACAAAGATCTACATGCTAAGGTATTTCTAAGCTGAAAAAAATAATGGGTACATTTTATTAAATGACCTATTTAACTAAAAATTGTACCCATGGGCTTTGAAATTATCATGGTTAAAAAACCTAGTCTGAAACAATCCTCAACACCACAAATTCCAAGAAGCATCCTCCAAAATACAGCATAAGGCAGCAATTACCTTGTTTAATAGAAAAAGCTGCAAAGGAGAGAAAAACCCCAAGGTGTGCTATACGCCAGCCGAAGGAGATGAGGTGGTAACAACCAAGTTAATTAAAAAAAAAAAAAAATGAAAGATTTGCTTCAGTTGAGCTGTGGAGAAACTACGCTCTGCTCTTCAGCAAAACTAGGAAGCACCATAAACCAGTCTATCGCTGCGTAAGATCTTCTGGAATTAAAGCCCATCGTACAGGCAGGTGTTTGTGAAACTTTTGTCAGGCGTTTGCTGAAAAGACATTAGGAAAGCTTGAAAGATGTAGGGAAAAATGACAAAAGTCTGCACGTAGGATTTTTTCTGCTACTGCCACAAAACTGTGTAGCAACACTTCAAAGACACGAATTCATTTGGATTTGATGGGAGTTCGATGTGAAAGAGCATGCAGATTAACACCCGAAGCACTGACACAAAAATAAATACAATTTGAAGTTTGACGGGGGCAGCAGAACTCCTCGAGGCTGGAGCTGTGCCATGGGAGGATGGCGTAAAGCTCATAGTCATGACAAAAAAGTTTGTTTTGCTTTAAGAAACGATTAGACTTTATAAAACAGGAAGCTCACCAGTATTGGACCAGCAGCATCATCCTCAGATTTTTCTTCTCCGGCGTTGTTTTTGCCAATTGATGCCATGAAAGCAGCGCTGATTTAAGATGGAATTGTGCAAATGGTTAATGCTAATATTGGTCTGAAGGGGGTGAGAGGTCTGGCAGAGGGAGGCAGGGACCGACACGCTGTTGGTGTGTTGGTCCTATATTGTGAGCTGCTCCATCCCCCCATTCGAGTCCCATATTGTCGAGAAATTAATTAACACTTTGATTCCAGTTCCAAGGAATTTAATGGTATGCCGGAGAACATCACATAGAGCTGCTGTGAGTAGAAAAAGAACAAAGTCTGGAATATCTGCACTGACAAAGCAAGTTCTCTTAAAAATTAAAGTTTACTCCTTCCCAGAACCGAGGCTGAAACTTTTACTCAATTGAAGTAGAACTGAAAATCGCTTCAGGAAACAAGTGTCAAATGAAAGAGAGAGGCTAAACAGAGTTCAGAGTTTTGTCAAGAAAATGACTGCAAAGATCCAAACCTTGATATAGCAGAAACACAGAAACAATTTAAGACTTCAGAAAAAAATATTAGATTGGGAAAAAAAAATAATTAAGAATTGTTTTGGTAGGGCCAAAATCTTGCCCAGAAAATGGCTTTGTCAATACCTACTTTACACCTCTATAACACAAGACAAACTAACGAAGACAAGCAAGACCACTAAGATCCACAGTTTGAAAACAGGACATGGAGAGTAAGGGGAAGAAA
Organism: Aptenodytes patagonicus; assembly: GCF_965638725.1. Taxonomy (NCBI): domain Eukaryota; kingdom Metazoa; phylum Chordata; class Aves; order Sphenisciformes; family Spheniscidae; genus Aptenodytes; species Aptenodytes patagonicus. The sequence continues at coordinate 7,061,165 of NC_134955.1, forward strand.
TGCACAACTTAAATACTGAATAAAAACAGGAGAGAAAATTAATTTTTAAAATGCTGATAATTAAATATTACCTCTGTATGTAAACAATACTTAACTTCCAACGGTACAGTGCCTCTAACACTATTTCTGTATACGCATTGCCTAGATGCTCCAGAGCGTAATGTATTTTGCAGGCTGGCCTGGTAAATCTATTCTTGCTCAGTCACCCCAAAAGCTGCCTCCGGAATCCAGTGAGCTGGGCTGTGAATAGAAAAGGGATGTTACACCATAAATACAAGAGAATAACACCAGACAGTTTATTCCAACACCTTCAGTAAACTGAATAGAGCGAAGCTAAAAGAGAGGACAGCCCAGAGAGTGGAGGGTTTTGTTGTTGGTTTTTTGGTTGGTTTGGCGTTTTTTTTAGCCTAGGAGTGTCAGCTCCTCTGCTGTCTAGAATTAGCTCTGGAGATTCTCCAGTACGATGTAGTCTCTTTTAAATAAAAGGGAGACCAGTTCCCACTATAATGTAATAGCATCGTAACATAACTAATTTTATCTTAGCACTTTAACCCAGGGATCAGTTGAAAATAGGTAACTACACAGGAACGAAAAAGTGATTTAGGGCAAAATAACTAGTACATAAGGTTAGGTTTTAGCCCAATATTCATGTCAATCTGTGTTCCATCTAGAAATTGTTGTACTGAAAGATGCTAAAACAGGCTTTAATTCCTATTGTGCATCTTATTCTAAGGGCAGTACGATATTCCACTGTAAGTAGAGAACAGCACATCTTCGTCTTACTGTATAAAAGCAGGCATAAGGCAGGAAGCATCGAGTACCCGTCCCTCGGGCACCGTCCCCTCCTGTCCACTCCCACCCAACCCAGAGCAGCGATGGGCAGTCTGATTCCCTGGGCAGGATCCCAGCTTCTCCTGCTTTCAGATGAATTCCCCCCAAACTGCAGGCCTTTGGCAGAACCCCCCGGGACGGGCAGACACTGCGCACCTCTCCTCTCTGTCGGACCACTTGCCTCCTTCTCCGATATGCTGGTTTAGATTCGGGCATCACTTGACTTTGTATGCACTTCGCGGTAATTCAACAAGTTTCTGAGTTACGCTGAGCTAACGGACTCTCACGCATTTTAAAGAAATGGGAACGGTCTGTGCTAAAATGCAGGTGAGTCATAGTTTTAAAAGTTAATTTTCTTCTATAAAATACTTACTACAAGCACGGCGCGATCAAGATTTTCTACAGACATTCTAGCGTGAAATACTTTTAACATTAAGACAAATCAAATCATAGCCAAAGTGAAATCAGCTCATGACCAGAAGGTTTATATATGATGAGCAAATACTTCGCAGGGAAGAGGTTACAAAGAAGTACATGTAATTCAGTGAAGACAGAGCCACTGTTATTAAGAGCTGAATAGGGAAACAACCTGCAAGAACAAAGCCTAATCGCTCAAAGCCAAGCCTACCCACTAGTTGAATTGCTAAGAAGGCAACGTCCACGTCCACTGATACGTATTTTAAGCACTCTGGCATATTTCACGGTATGTGGCCAGGTGCGAGGTAGCGAGGAGAGCCGTTTAGGTGAGGCGGCGGGCAGGGGCGGGCCGGGGCGGGCCGGGGCGGGCCGGGAGCCCCGGCGGCGGCTCTCCGGCAGCATCTAGCGGGGGCGAGCGCGGGCCCAGCCCGCTCCGCCGCACGGGGAACGGCTACTGCCCTGCCGATACCCCTTTTCCCGAGGTCCCCCACGGGAAACAACAAGAATTTTATTTTTTGGGTCACGCAGCCTATTTTTTAAGCCACTGAAGCACTGACCAGTTTAAAATTTAAGGCAAGACGTTATACTAGGAATTAAAAAACCTAAACAAAGCAGTGCTTTAGGGGTGAAATCTGCCTTTGCAGAGGACCAGCTTAAGGATTATGTAGCTTTAAATCCTACTTAAACCCTATTTTGAAGAATTATAGTGGAGCTGAAGCAATGTAAAGGAGTAAACTTCGATGATAAATTATTGCCAGAACATGCCCACGATCCTAAGCTGTTTCGCAAAATATTACTAAAGCTTCTGTGTCAGAGTGAATAAAATCCTTTTGTTTAAGTTCTTTATCAAAGAAAACTTGATTTGATACATTACCTATCATCACCACAGAATAACCCAAACGCTCTGGGAAAAAAAAAAACCACACATGGAGAAATACATGGAATCGTATAAGGGAATGGTTAATCATAATGTAATCATTTGGTAATGAACAATTTTCAGTGCAGTGCTAACAAATGATTTCCTTTTAAGTCATAGATATGAGAATATCCCTGATGAAGACCGAGGGGATACACTCCCCATAGGTTTCGAGTTGAATTTTTTATTAGTATAAATTAACCCGATAACATTCCCAAGTGCAATGTATTGATTTAAATCACGTTGCGCACATGCCAGATACCTTATTTTGGGATGTTCTCTGAAATGACTAAGTCACTGCATGAGGCTGATTTCTTCCTGTGCGTGGAGCCTTGAAGATGAACAGAAGCGTTGGCTTTGTTTTGTTATAGCACGCGATTCCTCACCGCTATCTAACGCTTTGTCTGTATTGTTCCTTGTCTCTCACTCAAACGCTGCAGTGGAACAAATATTTTATTTTTATTCGCATTTTGAAGCAGTATAAACATTACTAATCTGTGGGTGCCTTAGTTTCTGTAGGATTGACTTTAGAACGTCCTTTTGAAAAGCTCTTAGAGTTACAAGGCAACTGACTCAACAGGTTTCGGCAGAGTCCTTATTGCCAGAGTAACTGAGGAATCCCAGCCTTATTTTAAGTAGTTTGTGTCTCGGGGGGAGGAGGGGAAGCTGACTGCTAAGTAATTAAGATTTATCATCAAGTTGAGCTATCAGATACTAAGCTATCTTCAAAATTTGGGGCATAAGCATACACTCATCATTTTGGGCCTATTTTATCCTCTCTGCCAATTTCTTTATCCTTGTCTTTCTTGCTCACTGCTAAGTCATTTCCCATGATTTCTGTCTGGCTTGCCATGCAGGGAGGTTCAAGTTTTGTTCTGTAGCGTGAGGTTAATGTAAAAATGACTGCGCCTGCAAAACAAACCGAAAAGCTGCAAATGCCAGCGCACTATTGTTCGCCCAGAGAACGGTCCTGCTTTTAACTCGCAGAAGACGGGTTGTCACGGTTCTTCTGCCAGGTGGCACCCCTCGCCAAGCCGGGCTTAACCCAAGCTTGCCCTCAGTATTTGCAGATGGGGTGTATGCCGCAGAACAGAAGCCAGAGAAATAAATCCTTTAGAAGCCAGGAGCGTTTCTCCACCTTGGGCATCGGCTTGTTTGGAGGCAGCCAGCCCATTTTTGGAAATATTTTTATGTCGTCTTCTCTGTCATTAGATACTGAGAAGGGTATATAAAAGCTGAAACAAATACTTCAAGTTTTGAAATCACAACCAATGCTAAAGGTCACAGTATGTATTTCCACTGCGGAGGGGCTGGTGCCGATTCGAGAACTGACACACGCTAAACACTGATGCTCTCCAAGGGGGCCAGGCACTTTTCAAAGATGCTTTTGGTGGAGGGGAGCAAACGTACCAGCCACTGATGAATCGCTACTTGGGACATATATCCACTGGCCACCATAACAAGAATGGCCTAACACCACGATATTACTGCCTAGCACGCCAGACAGGACATGGAAATGAATGTGAAAACTTTGGGGGACACCTAGGACCAAGCAACAAACCTATTTGGCAATGCTTAATAGATGACAGAAACGTCAAAGACACAACCATAACTTTTCACAAGTAACCGCAATCCTTTATCACCATGATCCATTTTTTTTTTACTTACCTCGTTGCATTCTGCTTGTCTAATTAGAATTACTCTTGCTATTTCATTTGAATACGTCCTCACATTTATCTAAAGCTCTTGCTGTATGATTGAATTGCAGCGTGACCCACGTCTAATGCCAGCAGCAGCTCAGACACGTTATACACATTTAATACCTTCAGAAGACAGCAACACAAATACAATTTCTTAGGGACTCCACATTTACCATGGAGATGACTGAAACAAAGCATGGCTACTGCAGGCTCTTGGCTTCAGCAAGGTTACGGTCAGGAGCCTGCCAAAAACATAGCAAGTTTTAATACGTATACCAGAGTAGGTATTTGCATCTCAAGCTGTCTGCTCCTGCTGAGGGACAGGCTCACTTTTGTACTCCTTGGAGGAAGAAAAAAAAATGTGCCCCAAATGAAATCGCCGAAGAAACTGCAAAAAGTCTTATTTCATTTTCTACTGTTCCCCCCCCCCCCCACTTCTCAGAAACACTTATCTTACAATACCAGCCACAAAACCTCTGATTTCTTAGCAATAGATTGAGGCTCTCTGGAGCCAAACTATTTGTTCTGTGTTTGTACACTGCAAAATACAATAGGATCCTGATCCACACCCGGGACTTCTAGGCGCTACTGCAATGCCAGTAATACAATAAATCACTAACTTTTGCCTTTTACTTACAGCTACTTGAAGCAGGTGAAAGGCCTGATGACTTATATTTCCCTGCTGTTAGCCACCCAGGCTCCAACACAGATTAGATTTTATTCAGGCAGTGCTACTGTACTGCTCGGGCGGAGAAGCTGAGCTGCGATAAGAACCATGTACAGGTGGTTTTACTTACCTTTGGAAGTACACAACTCAAGTCTTGCGCTGTTCGGGAAGCTGACTTTTTGTTGGTGGGGGTGGGGGTGGTTTAGTTTTTTTTCCCCCTCTACAGATCTATTTTCTAGCTAGCCAAGGAGAAATGAGAAAGAAACATGGAAGAACATATGTCTGAGTGCCTGTAACAGATGATATGATGGAAAAAATCCAGTGACTTCATACAAAAACCTGGGTAACTCGTAGATAGCCACGTTTGCCTCCATGCTATCAAATCAGATTAACCAGCCAGGAAAATACACTATTTTTAAAACACTGGTGAAAAGAGGGTTGGGGGGAAATTTACTTTAGAGGGAGAAAACGAGTGTTTAAATATCACCATTTCTCAACAGGACACATCATTTCAATGCAAGGTTTTATGAGACTGAACACAAATGCCCAGCAATATCGGAATGTATCCATCTTACTCCAGCTTTTATATTAACAGAAGCCTTTCTATGTAAGCAAGATTTATCAATACATCAAACTACACAATTAACCAGATACAGAAGTCTTATAGGTATCTGAGGATTGTTCAGGTTGGAATGAATAGATCCAGTTTCCTAAGTCTTGCAATGTGCAACAAGGCTCCTTTCATTTTTCTTTGAGAAGTGGGGAAGAAATTATTAGCGTGTGTGAGCGGAAGACTTTATTTTAAACCTTTTAAGCCTTTGTTACCAACGAAACACCCAATTTACCTAGAAAAAACCCCAAACAAAAATCCCCCAACAAACAAAGGTGAGGGATGCAAAGAGTTTGTTTTACTTTTCATGATCTTGTCACTCTAGACCTAAGATGGGTCTCTAAAACGAGAAGAAATAGTAGCACATCAAAACTTCAAATTCAATGCTAATTAAATTTTAAAAGGTTTCCCTGGAACTTCTGTTGCAGTTTTCCAGTTCATGTGTTATCAGTCCTCTACATCGAATAAAAATACTCATATAAGTATTTCTGCATATATTTTCAATTTGCAGTCCAACCTACCTACATTAAAAAAAAGTCGTCTTACATTCAGAACTGAAGCATTTTCTCCTACCTTTATCTCAGTTCGTAACTCCAGGCACATTTTTCTGAGGAGCAGACAACCTTACAAGGTCTTTAAATAATTAATTACAGAAATTCAACATCAAGTATCTTACTTGAGATACTTGCTTCAAACAATTAAAAGATAATATCTGACAGAATAATATGCATCATGTAAGTTTATGCAGCTGAGACTAAGGAGGTCTCAAAAATGCAGGAGGTCCAAGATACGATAGATACTTTATAGCATTCTACTTTTCTTCTCCAACAAATCACAAAACATTGGGGTAGAAAAGGGCAGATCCGTAAGCAATCAGGAGGACAAAATAATAACAGATTTAAAGTTTTTCTCTTCAGATGCCCACACAGGTGCAGGGTGTTTATGTTATGCCCTAGAGATTATAAACAGCCAATTACAGCAGTCTAAAAACAGTACTCAAAATGGAAAGTCAGAAGAAAAACGCACAAACACAATGCACATGAAATTTAACTTTTATTTTTCTGTTGATAAAACCCAAAGATCCCTCACAGCAGCAATAGATGCAGAAGTTACCTGCAGAAATGATACCTCTTCTTAATCTGTTTGCATACCCAAGTATGCCAAGTGTGTAGGGACTGCATATTAACACAGTACAGGCACTGCTCAGTAGTAACAGAGATCAAGTTTCTTGGCATATTTTAATCCACCCTCTCCTTAATATTATAGGGGTTTCATAGTATTAGAGATGACGGTTAATGAGTTGTCTGTTTATTGATTTTTTTGTTGTTGCAATTTACAAACTTATTAAATTCTACACGTACAATTTATATGCCCAGATACACCTCCCCACATTCGGTAGTAATTGACAAACTGTATCCAAATGCTACAATTCAGGATGAAAATGCTACTGCATTTAGCAGCTCTAGCTGCACTAGAGTAAGTATTTCCGTAGAGTAACAAAACACACCTCTTTGTTCAGTAACACAAGGGATACAGGTTTTAAAACGCACATTTCTATCTTGTATCCATACCTTTCTTTAATATATATATTTTTATATATAGCTCTAAAACAAATCTCTACTATTTTACAATTAAATTAAAACACGTCCACAATTGGTCTAACTAGATTTTGGTCTCAATACTTTAAACATTAGCTGTTCCATAAAAATATACAATTCAACAACACAGTTGTATCAGTAACATGAGGCCTTTTGAGAGAGGCCTATGAGAGATACCAACCACGCAATTCAGTGCTCAATGTCATCTAACTGATAAATACTTATACTGCATTTTCAAACTATCGGTATCTTTAAAATCCAAATTTCTCTTTGCAGGCTTACCATGCTTACAAACATGCAGAAAGCAATCACATTTCTCACTTGCCTGTAGCAATCACATTTTTTTCTTTTCCAATAGATCAACTGACAAAGCACAAACTTCATGCTGTCATTTTTAGATCGCTAACCTTTTCCTTTCTTTCACATACTGAATTATTTCACAATGGATCATACTGCTCCATGTGAAAAGACTAGGGATTAGCCACATAGCAAGAACTGCACTTTTCAGTTTAAGCCTCTAAGAATCAAATTACTAACAGTCAATTAGGATGCACTCATAGCTGCCATACAAGTGAACAGACACCCAGTAGACAATCAAGTTAATTCTACATACATACCAAAAGGTGAAGCTTTAAAAAAAAAAAACCAACCAAAACCAACCAACCCAAAACCTAAACTACACAAGTACAGCCTCAAACCTGGTAGATTCCAATAAGTGGATCTCTGTCCAGAAAGTTTCTTCAAAACGGCACACAAAAACTGTGCCACCATCAACCACACTTGAGATAAGATATTAATCACTTATACCCGGAGGTTTCCTTATTTACCACTACAGCACCATTCCACATAAAGTTTTATAGCAATGGTGATGTAGTACTTCTGCAGGACAAACAAGAATCCTCCAAGTCAGAAGCAGTCAGTAATAAAACCCCAGACAAGTTCACATGTCAGGGTAACCTGGCACATAAGCCTCAGCACATTTACTCTTATAAATGTAATAATCAATAATTTAGGTACTAACTATTCCGAGACCAATACAGGCAGTCTGTAGATAAGACTACAACAGAACATACTGAAAAACACAAGAGAGGTATGACAGTTAAGAGAAGTATTTCTTTTAAACAGCAGAAAGTCAGGAAAACATCTGGACTTCTTTTGCACCGCATTAACGTATCTTCTATTTCTGAATATAAAAATACATCTAGAGAGTCAATCCAGAACTGCATACACAATTACATTTTCCCCCTTGCTGCTTTAAAATCAGTACAAAATAATATAAGTTACAGGAATGATTGTTGCAAATTTGTAAATGTCAGCTATTACAAAATCATTATGTGAGAACACCAACTGTAAATTATTTACAGGTGAGGTAATACAATTTCCAGAGTAACGAATTACAATTTAGCAGAAGTGTAAAAATAATGTACTCACCAAAACATTACAAAATCTGGTATCATTATCAGCTACACAGTAGATCATGATTAGTTTTGTAGTTGATATACAACATATTCTTAAGAAAAGTGCCAAAATACTGCTACATAAGAACCTTTTTTTCCCAAATCAGTCAGCAAAAAAACCTGCAGATTCTATGTTAAGTAATACCAAAAGAAAACAGGAAAAAAGGGATGCCAATTGTAGAAATATGTCTTATTAAATGCCTTTGAAAAATCCGTAAATTCACTTTCATGCTTCAAGGTCTGACATGAGAGAGACTTATTTAAAAAAAAAAAAAAATCAATAGAAATATCAACATACATACTTTTTTTAGAGTATCTTAGGCCATTTTAAAAGTACACATTCCTCTTAAGCCGTGAAACACATGGAGGTTGAAAACATTCTAAAAATGGCTGAACTGCCAAGGGTTGTTGCGATCAGTGGCACAAAGTCTTGCTGGATGCCAGTCACTACGGACGTACCCCAGGGGTCTGTACTGGGGTCCATGCTGTTTAACATTTTCATCAATAACACGGGTGACGGGTCAGAGTACACTCTCAGCGAGCCATTCGGAGGGACCTTGGCAGGCTGGAGAAATGGGCAAACAGGAATCTCAAAGTTCAGCAAAGGAAAGTGCAAAGTCCTACACCTGGGGAGGAATAACCTCATGCACCAGTACAGGCTGGGGGGCTGACCAGCTGCAAAGCAGCCTTGCAGAGAACGATACCAAGCTGACCATGAGCCACCGATGTACCCTTGCGGCAAAGCAGCCCAGCAGCCTCCTGGTCTGCATTAGGAACAGCACTGCCAGCAAGTTGAGGGAGGTGATTGTTCCCCTCTGCTCAGCCCTGGTGAGACAAAACTCAAGTTCTGGGTCCAGTTTTGGGCTCCCCAGTTCAATACAGACACGGGCATACAAGAGCGAGTCCAGTGAAGGGCCGCAAAGGTGATAATGTGATTGGAGCATCTGACAGTCAAGGAGAGGCTGAGAGAACTGGGATTGTCTAGCCTGGAGAAGAGAAGGCTTAGGGGTGATCTTACCAATGTGTGTAAATGCCTGGTAGGGCATAAAAAGAGTCAGACTCTTCTCAGTAGCATCCAGTGACTGGACAAGAGGCAATGGGCACAGATGGAAATATAGGAAACTCCATTTAAACATAAGAATGGACCTTCGTAGTGTGAGGGAGATGAAAACACTAGAACAGGTTGCCCAGAGATCTTCTGGAGTCTCCATCTTTGGAGATGCTCAAACACGCAGCTTGTCACAGTCCTGAGCAACCTGCTCTAGCTAACCCTCCTCCGAGCAGGGGGGTTGGACTAGATGATCTCCAGGAGCCCCTCCAACCTCAATCATTCTGTGATTCTATGAAAAGGACAATGTCTTTTGTAGCCCAGGCATTGCATCAACTGAGTCACAAAGCAAACTATAAAATGTAAATGGAATATATTTTCTCTTTAAGTTATTGCATACAATGTTAATTTTGCTGCCTGCGTTTTGCCGATCTCATTTTTTCAAATCTCGACTCCATTTCTTCCAGGACCTTTGGCGTGTATCGCACAACTAATTTAACCTTTCCTTGAGCTGCCTTCAGCAGTTCTACTGCTTTTTCATGATGTTCACCTTCGACACTCTGCAAAGCATAAACCATTAAGTACAATATTAGTAAAGACACACACTGAAAACAGATTTTTTCCATTTTTTGTACAACTTCCATATAATCAAATATTGAAGTATTCTAGTTTGAAGACTGCACATGGACAGCGTCACCCAAGTTCAGGATTTATTCTTCAGCAAATCAGTAAGAGGTGATGATGAATATACTAATGAGTATTAACAAAAGAGTGGCATGAAACTTTTGGTTAGATTTATGCTGATCAATTAAATTCTGTATTTACATACAGTCAGTGAAATAAGGATAACATTAGGCAATTATGAAATTACACTTAAAAATCAACAACTTCAGGATGACACTTATTTAAAATTCAGGCTTGTTTATCTTCTTTTGGCATGCATTTTATATTCAGTAGTCACCCTCAATTTGCCTAGTAAGTTGCCACAGACAACTGCAAGATAGCTGCCTTCCTGATGTTATCCTGTGTTACGACAAGGCATAACAGTGCATACTGGGCACCTGCAATAGAGCAGCCAACATGCAGTGTGTTGCTTATCTTAGTGCTCCACATGTCTCTCAGTAAATGCAAGGTATTCAAGTTAATTTCCTCTAAACTGATTAAGAACAGCCTAACCCAACTCAGCAAGAACAGAATAAAAATACTTTCCTAAAACAACTCTCAGAATTTATTAGGGTTATATTAGATTCATCTAATTACAAATTTAAGCAACAATTCTCAACAATTGCATCCAAATATACATTCCTGGACAGCATACATTTTATCAGCAAAACTTATTTCTCCCAAACTTATTAAACACAATGATGGGACTACCCCAAGCCTACCTCCCACTGGTGCTATTAGAAGCTAGAAGGCAGGTGATGTACCTGTTGATTGGAGGGTTTCCCCGTTACTATAAAGTTACTTACAGAAAGAAAGACAACAGTTAAAAAAACCCAAGTTATTTCTCTTCTATCAGACTTAGACAACACATACATTTGAATGTTTTCATTTTTGTTATTCAAGTGGATGTGTAGGCTGTTCTGTTTAAAACTGGTAATAAAAGGTTTGTAAAGTTCTATGTTTAATTATATCAAAACACCTAGAATTCTGAAGTACACTCAAAATCTCCCAGCTGAAAAAAAATAAACTTGTTTTAACGCACATCCACTGCAGTCTTGGCAGTGGCAATTTTTTTTTAAAGTATTAAATTACAAATTACAATTACAAGAAAATGCCTGTCATATGTATTAAGATGACAGGATTCCATCTGTAAACATCAGAAGAAGATTCTTCTTCTGAGACCACATTAGCATTCTTAACAGTATTTTATGCACTCACTCACTGTATTCTTACAATGGCTATATATATTTACACATGTGCACGCACACACACGCAGTCATTGTTAGCTGTACCAAGTGTCTGATGATCAGGTTCACTTTGGGGTGGAGTGGTGGTTTTGTTTTCTTTAAGAGGGTCTGTGGGTGAGGAAGGCCTCATCTGAAGACAGTTCTACACCTGTCCCTCAACACTTCAAAATAACAGGAAGACTAGGCCAAGGACAGTCGCATCACTACAGCCATATTTTCTCTTACATCTCCTGAAAAGGACAATTGGACTCCCAGGTAATAGTCAGGAGCCGAGCATGTCAGGGATCTGTGCTAGCAGGGACTTCCCAGAGTACAGACACCCAGTAAGTCTCTATCCCTTTCACGTGTCAAAACAACCCACTCAGGTTAAAGAGCACAGGATTTAGTTTGACCCTCAGTCTTAAAATAAAATTGGGTTTCCAGATGTAATTATGAGAACATGAATTTTAAGCTAGCATACAGCTTCTCTGCAAATAAAAGCAAGAGTTTGAGAGATATTTACATGCATTTGACTAGCAGCTGCCTTAAGTCAAAGCCTGTCCATAGCCTCCTCTTTCCATAGCCTCCTCTTTCCAGTCACCCTGTGTTTTGCTTTTTGTATTGTAATCTTCAGAAGAGGATACTTATTAAAAATAAATATCCACATCAGCACTTTAGACATATACCCCTTAAAATATGCTAGAAAGTCTCAGTTTTTGAAGCTCAGTACACTTAAGTGGAAGGAAAAAAAATACTACACAACTGAAAGTAACACCACCTTGTAGTTCCATCTTACTACAGCTTTCATTATGCAGTAGCATTTTCATTGGGATAATGAGAATCTGGTCAGTCTAACGCAACATAGCATAATTTACTACTTACCTTAGAAGGTGCAGAAAACTATATTAATTAAAATCTGCATCATGCAACTTGGATGAAAGAGGAAGCCATAATGGCAGTTTAATACTATTTCACAAAACAGTACTTTGGTTAGATTTATACAACCCCTCAGAATCTGAAATACGACATAAATAGCACAGTTCCCAGCTGAGACAGATAACCAAAGTATAATCCTAGAACTCCCAATGCACACAACTCTACAGAAACCGAAGCAAGTTGTTCTTGCAAGGACAAAAAGAAACTATTTTGCCAAGATTAAAAGACGACATCGAGCTTGTGCCATGTATATTCTCTGTATGCCCCCAAGTGGAAACAAGTAGTTACTGCTACATAAAGTGAAAACCAATTCCTACCACTCCGTTTACAGAAAGCAGCTGGTCTCCACGTTTCAGGCCTCCATGTCTATCAGCTATACCGCCAGGGATAATTCGAGAGATATAGATTGGAGAATTTTGTTCTTTGCCTCCCATAATGTTGAATCCAAGACCTTCTTCGGTTTTGGGTAGTTCAACCACTCTGGGATGGGAATGACCTTCACTAGCAGCAAATGCAGCTACCGTGGCCTGTGAGAAACAAGATTTTCCTATTTGTAAGAAATTAAACATAGAACCCTTAGCTAGACACAGTGAGCAGGCTGAAAAAGTATTTTTATCTCAAAGTACTTAAATATTAAGACAAATGAAATTAATTCCCTAGATACCGACATTAGCATGAAAAATTTAGAACTCCAAGAATAAAATGGAAAGGGAAGAAACTTAAAAAGAACAAGTCTTTTGTTATACCTTTTAATAACCAGTTAAGCTTACCTGTTTTATCAGACATCTAGATAATATCCTTCTGAATTTTAAATAATCTTCTTCTGATTCTAAAGTAACAAACTACTGTATTTTACACAAGTTTGTTTTTACAAACAGTTGTAAACAGTTTAGTTTGGCTTTTACCTTTGCTGTTGCATTAGCTCTAACTTCTGGGCTACTGCTGATATCCACAGTTTCGTATACATGTTCATACACCTTTAGAGACAAAACAGTTTAAGTATGGGGAAGACAGATATTTTTCTGCTTAGACGGTGTAACAAAGTATCAGTTACAACTTAAAAATACATACATTAAAAAGTACACACCTCTAATAAGTTACTCCCTGATTCACTACAAGGTGTCAAGTGACAATCTACCATACTATGAAGAAACAACTCTCTCAGCATCTTTATTGCTCAGTTAATCCGTGCATATCTAGGTCTCAACCTAAATCTTCCCTCCTTCCACAGCATTCAGACCTCACCATTAATTTAGAAGTGCTTATGGCTAGTCTAATACACCAGACTGGAGACATGGACATGCTCTTGTTTGATTCAAGCTGGAACTCTTCAGTAAGGATGCATGCAAAACCACTTAAGGACAGCTCTTCAAAGCTCTCCCAACAACCCAGCCCTCCCCCTAAAACCCCGTATTTTCCTTCAACTGATGCAATTGACTGAATACCTTAAGAAAAAAAGGGTATCAAAACCACAGAGGCAGTAAGAATACTAATGCTAAGGAGGTGCTTACACCGAGAGCTAATCCCCATCCTCACATCTACCTGCCAATCATTCAGACTTGCTAAGCAATAAACATACTGTCCTCGACAGGATGAAAACAGTAAGATGACACCTGTGTCTACAAACAGATCTGTTAAATCATTCCAGGTTTTGTCATCAGTGGTAGCACCAACAGCAAAAGCAAGGCGTATTCAATCACTTAAAAATCTCCAAGAGAGTATCTGGAATGAAGATGAGGTGGTGCAAGGCTCCACCTCAAGGTGATGTGGATTTAGCTTGGAAGAAACAGAGACAATTCGTACTTTGTCCATTCTGACATTCCAAGAGGATAACAGCCTGCTAGCTGCCAGTAAGGACAGGCTCTCAAGATAACCTCTAAAATGTTATTTGCTCCTGAGCCATTATTTAATACACCTATGGTATCCCAAATTATCTTCTTCTGAACCTTTAAAAATAAGTCTTGTTCTGTTAAGCTCCATAAGTCAAATTCAGCTTTTAGAAAAAACAAAATCAGATTATTGCACTGAACACAAAGGAAAAAGTGTAACATACTGTTTTTTAACTCAAGATAACTGCTTCCATCAAGTTAACTTACCTCCCTTACAGCATTACAGAATTCACTTTGAAGGACCCTTTGCAAAGCCTGTAGCTTTTGTGGTGGCACTTCTCCACTTCTCTGTAATTTTTCCAGCAACTCAATTGCTCTGCAGATGTCTACAGAAAACGAAAGTACTAGTAATGAGGAATGCCTGAGGAAATTCAAGGGTTTTTTTTTTTGTTTTGGTTTTTGTTTTAAATTAAGTTAATGGAGCAGTCTGTGTGTGTACTTGTATACACCTTAAAACTACGTATTAGTTTCATTTCTCCCATAAAACTATATATCTACAAAATGTTACAATAAAACACCATATTTTCCCACTATTTTTAAGTCAACCACAGCAATCCAACCCTGTAACATATCTGGAGGTATCACTGCCATATGTATATTTTAAAGACAATTTGATTTTTTCTTGAAGATTAAATCAGGCTGAAATATTTCATTGATATATACACTATCAACATTTCATATGTATAACTTCATAATTTATCTACTGCACAGATAACATTTTGTTAAAACCAGCTAGAATATTGTAAAATAAGCTAACATTCCTTTTATATTAAAAAAAATTAGTTCAACAAGAGTACGCTCGATGCTTTCCCTACAACAGGGCTGAGAACTATCTGGCCTATTTTTTTTTTTCCCCCAAAGTGCTCAGAAAAACAACCAAACTCCTTTTGATATTCTCAGCTGAGAGAGAATATCTCTGTAGTTTAGAATCCTCAACCCCAAACCCCTTTGTTCCAGTTCCTAGAAATTTGTTCCTAAGAACTCACATTGTCCATATTCTCATAAATGCAGATGCTGCTTTGTGAAACTGAACTCCCTGTGAAGGATTTGATTCCAGACCAGTATGACTCAAGATGGGTATCAAACACTATGTGACATGCTCCTGGCAGCTCTACAAGAGTAGAATACATTAATATCACTCACTTATATTTCCAAAGTGTTACATTAGTGATGGAATGCGTTGATGATAACTTCCTTCTCCAAGTGGTAGAGGAGCCAACAAGGAGAGGTGCTATGCTGGACCTTGTTCTCACCAACAAGGAGGGGCTGGTGGGGAATGTGAAGCTCAAGGGCAGCCTGGGCTGCAGTGACCACAAAATGGTGGAGTACAAGATCCTTAGGGCACCGAGGAGGGCGCACAGCAAGCTCACTACCCTGGACTTCAGGAGAGCAGACTTTGGCCTCTTCAGGCATCTGCTTGGTAGAGCACCATGGGACAAAGCCCTGGAGGGAAGAGGGGCCTAAGAAAGCTGGGTAATATTCAAGGATCACCTCCTTCAAGCTCAGGAGCGATGCATCCCAACAAAGAGGAAGTCAGGCAAAAACACCAGGAGGCCTGCATGGATGAACAAGGAGCTCCTGGACAAACTCCAACACAAAAAGGAAGCCTACAGAGGGTGGGCGCAAGGACAGGTAGCCTGGGAGGAATACAGAGAAATTGTCCGAGCAGCCAGGGATCAGGTTAGGAAAGCTAAAGCCCTGACAGAATTCAATCTGGCCAGGGACATGAAGGGCAACAAGAAAAGATTCTATAGGTACGTCGGGGATAAAAGGAAGACAAGGGAAAATGTGGGCCCTCTCTGGAATGAAACGGGAGACCTGGTTACCCGGGACATGGAGAAGGCGGAGGTACTCAATGACTCTTTTGCCTCGGTCTTCACTGGCAAGTGCTCGAGCCTCACCGCCCAAACCACAGAAGGCAAAGGCGGGGACTGGGAGAATGAAGAGCCGCCCACTGTGGGAGAACATCAGGTTCAAGACCATCTAAGGCACCTGAAGGTACACAAGTCCATGGGACCCGATGAGATCCATCAGCGGGTCCTGAAGGAACTGGCGGATGAAGTTGCTAAGCCACTATCCATCGCATTTGAGAAGTCGTGGCAGTCCGGAGAAGATCCCACTGACTGGAAAAGGGGAAACAGAACCCCCATTTTTAAAAAGGGAAAAAAGGAAGACCCGGGGAGGAGCTACAGGCCAGTCAGTCTCACCTCTGTGCCTGGGAAGATCATGGAACAGATCCTCCTGGAAGTTACGCTAAGGCACACGGAGGACAGGGAGGTGACTGGAGACAGCCAGCATGGCTTCACCAAGGGCAAGTCCTGCCTGACTAACCTAGTGGCCTTCTATGATGGAGTGACTACATCAGTGGACACGGGAAGGGCTACAGATGTTGTCTATCTGGACCTCTGTAAGGCCTTTGACACGGTCCCCCACAACAGCCTTCTCTCTAAACTGGAGAGGTATGGATGTGATGGGTGGACTGTCCGGTAAAGGGTGAGGAATTGGTTAGATGGTCGCATCCAGAGGGTAGTGGTCAACAGCTCAATGTCCAGATGGAGACTGGTGACAAGTGGCGTCCCGCAGGGGTCTGTATTGGGACCGGTACTGTTTAATATCTTCATCAGTGACATAGACAGTGGGATCGAGTGCACCCTCAGCAAGTGTGCAGGTGACACCAAGCTGAGTGGTGCAGTTGACACGCCAGGGGGATGGGATGCCATCCAGAGGGACCTGGACAAGCTTGAGAAGTGGGCCCATGTGAACCTCATGAGGTTCAACAAGGCCAAGTGCAAGGTCCTGCACCTGCATCGGGGCAACCCCTAGTATCAATACAGGCTGGGGGATGAAGGGATTGAGAGCAGCCCTGCTGAGAAGGACTTGGGGGTACTGGTGGATGAAAAGCTGTACATGAGCCAGCAATGTGCGCTCGCAGCCCAGAAGGCCAATCGTATCCTGGGCTGCATCAAAAGAAGCGTGGCCAGCAGGTCGAGGGAGGGGATTCTGCCCCTCTGCTCTCCTCTGGTGAGACCCCACCTGGAGTACTGCGTCCAGCTCTGGAGCCCTCAGCACAAGAAAGACACGGACCTGTTGGAGCGGGTCCAGAGGAGGGTCACGAAAATGATCAGGGGGCTGGAACACCTGTCCTATGAAGAAAGGCTGAGAGAGTTGGGGTTGTTCAGCCTAGAGAAGAGAAGGCTTTGGGGAGACCTTATTGCAGCCTATCAGTACTTAAAGGGGGCTTCTAAAAAAGATGGCGGCAGACTTTTTAGCAGGGCCTGTTGTGACAGGACAAGGGGGAATGGCTTTAAACTAAAGGGGGGTAGATTTAGACTAGATATAAGGAAGAAACATTTTACGCTGAGGGTGGTGAAACACTGGAACAGATTGCTCACAGGGGCAGTGGATGCCCCATCCCTGGAAACATTCCAGGTCAGGTTGGACGGGGCTCTGAGCAACCTGCTCTAGTTGAAGATGTCCCTGCCCACGGCAGGGGGGTTGGACTAGATGACCTTTAGAGGTCCCTTCCAACCCGAAGTATTCTATGATTCTGAATCACGGAAGTCCTTGAAGAGAAGAAGAACGGTCTCTCAGAAAAGCAGACAGAAAGGATTACCTTCGTTATCACAAAGGCAAAGCAGCAGTGATTAATCTACTATACAAATAAGACACAGATTATTTTAGAAAAGGATGAAGTCTGGGACACTGCTATATCCCAAGCACATTACTTTGTTTTTTCAGTAATTAACCTTTAGGCAATCATTTTTCATGTGACTGTATGTCTACTCAATGGCATCATGGCAGCACAGAAGATGTGCAAGAGCCACGAACTTCTAAAGGCCAAGTGTAAGAAGAGAGAATTTACGTAACGATGAAAAAACAGTGGGATGTATGTTCTGAAATTAAAGCGAAGGGCACTGGCAAGAGACTACCCACAGTTATGTTCTGTGCACTTTCGTAAACTATCAGTCAGACACATCTTACCGACTACGACACTGAGATCAAGTGGCGCAGTCAATTAAACAAGGTACAACTTAACCTCACAGACTGATCATCCACTAGCACAGTTAAAGCTGTGTCTGAATCACAGACTGGAAACAAACCCTTCATGGAAGAACATCCAAGTATTATCATTACAGCCACAAGACACAAATTATTTCAGATGAGAGTTAAGGTTTCTACGTGCCATGAGAACTTGGCATTTTTTGGCAAGCATTTTCAAGCTTTACAAGCATCAGACATCTAAAGCAAAGAAATAGCAAAACCTAAACTTTAGCTATTATTAATCCCAAGTCTACAGAGAACTCATTTCACACAGGCATGAGTATTTGCTATTTGTACAACAATTACAAAAGGAAAAAATGTTTCTAAAGCTTTTAATTTCCTAACAAACATTTGTATTTCATTTAATATACAAAATATTTGATGAAATTGAAGAGGTTCTAGATGTGACTGTTTATTAGTCTTTCAATCTTTTTATGATGCAAAATCATCAACATCCTTAGTAATCTTTGTGTTCAGCAACAGCAGTACAAATTATCTTAATTTCATGAAGTCTTGCACTGAACAGCTTGAAGTAGAATGATCAACAAATGGCAATAGCAGCACTTCCAATCCTGCAACACTCCATATATTCATGAAAAGTCTAGTAAGTATGTAAATTACAATACAGCTATCATTTAAATACTTGCAGATGTTTGCAGACAAATGACTGTTTCATGCACATAAAGAGTACGGTTCTATGCAGCCGTTCTCGAGTCTGTGGTCCATGAACCATGTTAAGCTGTAAGGTACATGAACTTGTTATCTAACAGTTTGATTAGTATACTGCAAGAAATTTTAAAGGGTGACAGCAATCGACTGATCCAAAGAGTAGCTGCAGAAATCAAGACTCCAGAACTCCATTTGCTAATTTCTCCTCTTTTTTGACCTCCATGTTTCATCAATAAACTAGATATATTTCCTACCTGCATCTCCTAATAAGCCAAAATGTTCAACTACATAGCATTGTATACCCTAAGGTAAAATTGGCTAGTTTGGGAACCAGCTGTGTCTTTCATAAAGCGTAGACTAAGAGCACAGAATCAGCTTGTCAAAAAGTGTCTGGGATACACTGAACTGGATTCCTTTTAGATGAAGCTAAAGCAGAAGATGCACTTTAATAAAAAAGGGCTTTCAGATCAGAGGACTAAGCTGCTGCTGTAAAGTAAAAACCCAAAGGAGACAAACACAGCATGAAAGCTGGGTCCTCAGCACTCTACAGATGTCCTTTTATCACACTGCACCTCTTGATCAGGTAGATATAGGCAATGGATCCCATTACCAGGACACTTTTTCCCCCAGCTGTTTTGTTTTACCCTGTTTACAGGACCCCATTATACCAGTCTGAAAGTGAAATGAGTGTAACCTTTTCATACTGAACTGCATTAGGCACTATTAGTCAAAAGCCGAAGATTCAATCTCTCCCAGCAACACTGCTCTGGAAAGGAACTAGTTTGGCTGGGAACAGGTGGCAAAACACACCTTCTTGCAACTGTGCCTGGAGAAGGAAAGATTGTTGACTACTCTGCTGATGTAGTTTACTTCCTCCTAAACCACTGCTCGGGGTACGATCAGCTGAAAGCTGTCTTCCTTGCAATAT
The DNA here is from genome assembly GCF_965638725.1 of Aptenodytes patagonicus. NCBI lineage: Eukaryota > Metazoa > Chordata > Aves > Sphenisciformes > Spheniscidae > Aptenodytes > Aptenodytes patagonicus. The sequence goes on from NC_134955.1 coordinate 7,080,761, forward strand.
TAACACTATAGTTCGGCCAACCGTTCGGAACCAGAGACTGAAATGAACACTACATAATTGTTTCCATGATGGATTTCAACAAGGAATGATGTAGAAATAACTCCAGAGGTAGGTGATTAAAAAACCCATAAAACTCATTGTAAGATGGAATCCAGACATAATTAAAAATTTTATTTTCTTTTAACCTTTTCGTCCTGTTTGAATCAGTTGCCTGTTCTTCACAAATCATTTTTTGTGATCACAGGATACGAGACTGAAGTTCTGAAAAAAAGATACATTTAAACTAAAAGAATGTGGGGAAAAAAGCCAGCAAGATGCCACCACTCCAAGCATATGTGTGAACAAAACACAGAAAGAGGAAAAATGCAGCGTCCTCATAGATACTCCTGATTAACCACCTCCGCTGCTTATGTTCAAATAGTCTGGATTCCTAAGGTGTACGTAGAGTTATCACACATCACCACCAAACCATAAGAATAACTCTGAAATGTTAAATGTTTTTTCACCCCTGCACTCCAGTGAATTTGGGTGGTGGTGTTTGCAATACAGTTTAGAGGAGAGAACAGACGGGGAGAATTTTCAATTGCCCTGATGGTAAGCATATGGTAACCATTTTAAATCAGCTAATTTTCTACACTATTCTCTCTTTTCTTATGCTATATGCCAACAACATTAGTGATGTTCACTTTCAAGCTGCTGATGATTCATCATCAGGTTATCTGCAGTCAACCCCATACAATTAACAGAGGTTATTTATTTCTGTAAATAAAGCTCTTGCTTTTGTAGGCCCATTATACTGTGCCCCTTTTTTCTTCTTAAGAAGACCTATATGCCAGAATACTAAATAGCTCCTTTGTTCCACTGATCCCTAAGTAACTCTGCAGATTTGTTTGTTTTCACATAGAGCATAGCGGCAGGGTAATGAGGTGGAGGAGGATGCTGCCTGAGGTTTAACTCAGCAGACCTACTAAGAGCAACTAATCCACTACCAAAGCAGCTGCCCTAATTGAAAAGCTTTAGAGTAGGGAGGGTAGACGAACTGCGGAGAGGGAAGCAAAGTTCTTAGGCAAGTCACTATTTACAGGCCTTCTCTCACACGTTACAAGCGCTTCACTTATGGAATGGGAAGGAGGGTTAGGCAAATAGAAAAAACAAATTCTGTGGTAGGTAACACGTGATAGTATCAAACAAGTGGTATAAAGTAGGTATACACAGTGCGTTATACATCTACAAAAAAGCATCTAGCACCGTGAGCAAAGGTGGTGGTCCCAATGCGAATGGCAGTGGAAAAACAGTCAGTTCATCCAATCACCTACAGTCCACTTAATTGCCTTCCTTTTCAAGGACAGGATTTCCTCATTCTCAGTATTCTTTTCCCATTTAAATTCCAGTTTCCCCTCCCTATTTTCCTAAAAACACACTAATAAACCAATCATATATATTGTTATACAAGCATGTGTTTACTGAGCTACTGCGGACCTTGCACAGTTCTGAAGAACCACCCTGAAAGGAAGTTTATCATTGTTTCTTAAAAGCCCTAGATAAAAGACACAAACGTACTACAGAAAAAATACACACTAGGTTTTGCATTTTATGTGTTTCCCTACTAATTCTAGTTATGCACTACACAGTATTAACAATACAAATTAAGACTATAAACTGGAAAATCGGGATGAAAACATAAATGTGAGAGAGTAATAGAGTTGAGCAGAACCACGAACAAGTGTAGAGGGACTCCTGCATGTGTCTGTCGTCTTCTGTAAAAACAAGTAAATTATTATTGCTAAGACACCACCTAACATATTGAACTTAAAGCTAAGAATTCAGCTGTGTTTTCCCAGGAAACAGAAACAAGGAGTTAGCACGTTGAGTTAAGAGCTGGCAGAAGTGTTGACACTACAGACATCTACAGAAGGTCTGGGGCGAGCGCACCCATGGAAACCCAGCCACAAACTGAAACGCGAGGAAAATCTTCGGGGGCTGTATAAAGAAAAGCCGAAGAAGCAAGTCCCACCAACACACTAAAAGAACCAGGAGTGAAGGGAAACATTTGCAAAGCAGCTACCGCACGGCTGCTCTCCGGCTGCCTCCGGGAGAGAGGCGTCGCTCGGTGCCCTGCGGCGGGCCGGAGAGGGCAGTACCGCCATCGCTGCCCGCTCTCGCCTCCTCCGCGGCCGCGGCACGGCACGGCGGTGCTCCGCTCCCCGAGGCCTCAGGCCGGGGGGGGGGGGGGGCTGGACGGAAGGACGGGGAAGACCGTCCCAGAGGCTCGGGCCAGACCCCCGGCAACACGCCCCAGAGCCGGGCCCAGGCAGCGGGTGGACCAGCAGCTCCACCGCCCCAGCTCGCCCGCGGCAGAAAGCGGCCAGGAGCGTCCGTCCCTCGGCCGGAGCTGCGCTCACCTCGCTCCAGCCGCACCGGCTCGCCCAGCGCCGCCATCTTCTCCTCGCTGCGGCCCGCACGGGAAGTGACGCAGCGCTGCCGGATGGGCCGCGGGGGGGGGGGGGGGGGCGGTGGGGCTGGCGCCGACAGGGGGCGACATGGCGGCCCCGATCGCGACAGCGGTTTTAATCGCGGTAGCGGCCTGCGCTTTGGGAACCATTGCCGTGTTCACCTTGGATGTGCAAAGGCGTGTTGGCAGCGCAGACCAGCAGTGGGTCTCTGCAGAGGCTGGCAGCTGCCTGCCGGCCCGTCAATGTGGTGGGACGTGGTTCCTCTTGGCCCTGTGTTTCCCAGATGCCAGCCAAAATTATGGCAAGTTCACTAGAAAATGCCCTCCCCCCCCGCCCTTAACATTACTGAGGACTCTTTACAGGCTAAAAACACCACACAGGCAGCGCGTATCTTTCTGTGCACCCTGAGTGCCCCTGGAGATGGAATCTATCTAAATACTGCTCTGCCTGTGGGAAATGTGAAGCATGTGCTTTACGTTTATTGTTTGGCATCAATTTAATCTATGTGTGGGGCTAATGTATTGCATTTACCTTCTGTATTAAATTGATGTAAGTACAAATATGATATACTTACTCTGTGAGGCGCTTTCTGGAAAAGAGCAGGGGACTACTTCAGGACATGTATTTATATCTTCTTAATTTATTCTAAGGGTATAACTCTTGATGTTCGGCTTTGATTTTGTCTGCATTTTGTACTTTTTGCTTTGAAAGAGAATAGTTCTCAACAGGCCTCAAAGTGTCTGCTAATGTGACAGTGATGTACTCTCTCCTTTCTGTGATTCATTTTAATGCCAGTTCCTCTCAGTTTGAAGGATGCTGTCTGTGCGTTTCAATGAAAAGGTCATATGAATGGAATTTTGCAGGTGAACAAAATTAAATCCTCACAGACTAGTTTTCAGCGAGAAAAAGTGTTTTAGCAGCTGGAACCAGAGAATGTTTCTGGAATAAAATCCAGATGTTTCTATCACAGTGGTGCAGGAACTACCATTCTGTTACAAGTGATTGAAATTTTAAATATCCTGCTCTGACTTCGGACAGATGAGCCTATGGAGAAAAATGAGTGTTCAGCAACATTTCATAAGTCTTAAGATTTTTCCAAAAGACGTGTGATAAGAATACGTGTTTAAACATACCTTTAAAGTAGCATTATTCTGACTTCAGTAAAGACTAAAGATTCGGAAGTTAAAGCAGCTGCTTTAACTTTCCTGTAGAGCCAGTGAACTGGACAATGACGTTATGAGAATAAGAAAATCTGAAAAGCAAATTTTATGTAGTGCTTCCACTATCTACTTTATAGCACGGTTCAGCTTAAACCATATCGCTCCAGGAATATGCGCTGATTTATACCTGAAGGGAAAAAAAAAAAAAAAATTAAGTTTGGGTTTCTAATTTGTGATCTGTGAAGAATGTTGATAATGTAGTAGTTACTTGGTTTTGTTTGTTCTTTGTTTCCAAAAGGGAACTTACTTTCTCTGATTATCTTTTACTTGAGAAAGCTAGGTCTTTTTACACCAGAAGTTCTTTGGATAGCAGGAAAACTAGTGGGGTTATAATGTTACAAAAGAATGGAAAAGAAGCAGTCGAAGGGACTGCTTATTCTGTTTGGTGTTTGCTTTTTTGTAACACCAGTGGAACTCAACCACCTGAAAAATATCTGAGAGAAAGAAAACTTTGGTACAAAATTTGCCATTGCTGTCTGTTTTAATAAAAAAGCTAAAAGTTGGCATGTATGCCTTTTCTGTGTCCTCCAGGAGAACCAAAGAATGACAGGCTTGATATTCCAGTGGAAGAAGTGGAATGCCAGTGCAGGACCGCAATGGAGGGAAGGAAAATAAGGCTACAGAATATGTAGAAAAAGAAAAAGTACGAATACCCATTTGCTTTTTCCTTTCTGAGGTACTGCACTTAAGTGCATTGCTGCATTTTTGCAGGACTGCCAGATTTTTGCAGTGGTGTCTTAAGTTACAAAGCTAGGCATTGCTATGGCAGAGGTATTTTAGTGCATTTTTTGTCTTAAAAAATAAGAAAATGTATTTGAATTAAAGAAGTAGCCACTGTGTAAGTCAGAAGTCTAATCCTGTCCCACTAGAAGGGAATGAACTGCTGAGTCTATAGCATGCTATATTTTTCTCAAGAAAAATTCAAAAAATAGGTGGATGCTGATAGATTCAGTACTAATATGACAAACTGTTTGTGCCACCCTGGTCAGGAAATCCCTATCCTGGTAAGTGTTCGGAGGAAAACAGGTCCCAGAAGTGATTCCCAAAGAGTGAGGGATGCTCCTCCCAAATTACTAGGTAAATGTATGTGCACAGTAGTGGCTGAGAAGCGTGAAAGATCTAAGCATTAAAAGTCAATTGATGTATTTTGCTAACTATAATGAAATTATTAGTTTAGACCCATTTGTCTGTGTCACTCAAGCTTGTGACATTTTTACCAGAGTTACATTACTTACATCTTCATTGATGAATTAGCCTAGGTGTGTTACCAGCTGCACTTTAATGCCACATGAAATATTGGTGCTGTGTGCTGTAGTATATGTCAGTAGGACTTCTGGGAGGAAGCACATCCTGTAGGTTTTTGTGTGTGTGGTGACACTCTAGACTTATTGTTGAAGGATTATCAATAGTTAAGTGATATAGCCTATGTCTTTATTGGAAAATAGTTGCTTTACCAGTTGAAGAGAAAATGGAAATCAGTCTCTAGTGTAAGCTAACTTAAAATGAAAGGATGGTTTGTTTTAGGTGAGAGGTCTTAGTGTGTAAGAAGTTAATCCATAACTGAGAGGAAGAGCTTGCTTTATACATTAATTAGTAAGGTCTTAATATTTTTATGATAGTGTCTTAACAGGCAGCTAAACATGGGTCTTTTTTATTCTAGACATTAGACACAGGCGGAGGGAATGAATATATGACAGGATATTCTCTATGATTAGCTAGGCAAAATGCAGGAAGAAGAGTGGTTCAAGAAACTTTGTTCACTTTCCTTCAGGCTTCTGCTCGGGTCCAAGGTTCGGGCTCAAGCTTCACATGAGAAAGAGACACTGTTTACAACTGTGCAGGCAGTCATTCTCATGAACCTCTCTCACGTAGCCTTTTTTTTTTTTTTTTACAAGAATAGCTTGATTTGGTTTAGCTTAAATACTTTGTTACTGGATGTGCTAAACCCAAAAAGCCATCAGAAGAATAAAAAAATGCACATGGATTGTGGCTAGCTTTGTCTCTGTACAATTCTATCAGTGTGTAAACTTACATCCTAGTTCTATTGGAAAATTATTTTCCCTATGTATGGACCTATACATGTGTATAGGTGTTCTTGTGTTAACAGGACCAGTCTATAGTGGTCTTGTAGCTAGGTAGTATTTTCCTTCGCATGCAGCTGACATGAATTTACTCACAAGGAGGGGCTATAAGATTCTTTAGATGATAGAAAACATAGGAACACAGTTTTCTAAAATTTCATCATCCCAATAACATCTTTAGAAGTGTAACAGTGCTAATTAGTGCATTATTTTAATGCACAGATAGTACAAATCACACACCCACAGCATTTATTTATGTATGTGTTTTCACAAGAATGATCTCAAAGTGCTTTTAACATTTTTAGGCAAATGTGATGTCCAAACTGAAAGGAATTTTACTTGAATAATTATCTAGCTAATTGCTGTAGAAGGTATATATGCATCCAGTTACCTTTAAGGGGGAAATGGCAATCATGTAACACAGTACACCAATGTGGAGAAAACAAAATTTGGCTAGAAATGGGTATAAGGACACAATATACACTTATAAAAATTGCAGAGGAACCTCTGCTGTCCACAAAGAACAGTGTCTGCCTTGGAAACCTGAAAGGCCAAATTAACCATGATAGGACTTTTATTTATGATTCAGGGCAGAGAAGAAAGTGCAAATTCAATTTTAAGGTTATGAAGACATCCCTTTGCCTCAGGACTACCATGTTGGTAGAATTTTATTGCTTTAATACTGCTGAATTTAATCACTTTAAATCTTCGACAGTTGCATTAGTATTTGCAATTTCAGCAATACTTTGATTCATTGGCCTAGTCCAGAGTGAGTTTCATGGTCTGCCACACACTGTGATTGATTGCTATTGTCCCCGTCAAAGTCCAAGCTTTTATACCTATTGAAGAACTTGGTACCTTTTTGGTCGTGCACATACTAGCAATTTTTTCTGTCTTCATATGACAAGAGATTTTGCTTTGTTAGATGTTACAGAATATGCCTTTTGATTAATCTCTCGCACACTGTTTGATTAATGTGTAGAAAGAGTCCAGCGTTTTGGTATGTGCCACCTAATCTCCATGCCAATTATTTTTTCCACATAAAATTTGACTATGTGAGTTGTCTCTGAAATTTTCTAGTCATTCCTAGCGAATGTGGGAGCACGTAGCAGACATATAGAAAGCCCTGCCTTTTTTGGATATCTTGTCATTATCACCCACCCCCACCCTCCCCGGCCTTTTCTATAGATGAAAATGCTGTTTACTGATGACAAGGCTGACAGAGGAAGCAAAGTCAAACTGGAAAGTCAATGATGCATCTAAATGCTAATTATAATTAATACTCAGAAATAATTAAATGCATCTGCTTTTTTTTTCCAGAGGAAAATACTTGATCTTGCAAATGCTCCTTTTTAATAAAATGTAAAATATCTATGAAAGACCTCATATAGATGAGACGGACTCACCTTACTGTATGATGTAGTAAGCATACACCCTGTAGTACAGCTTCGCAGGAGCCCCTTCACCATTACGTTTTGAAGGACAGCAAACCTGTTTACAAAACAGGATAGTAGTATTGTATAGTATAGCATTCTGTATAGAATGCTATATATTCTAGAATTATATATAACATATTATTCTACATTATATATAACATATTATATATAATTCCAGAATATATAGCATTCTATACAGAACTAAAACCTTCTTTCAAACACTAATTTGACAGAATTTACCACTTTCCATCTGCAAGTGGTCATAATAGAATAATTAAGCTGGCACAGTTCTCACCTATAAGCACATTTTCCTTGGTACACAATTGAAATCATTCAGGGAATGAAATTGTGTTTAACTAGTGAATTTCAGAAGAAACACAGGATGTTTAATTTCACCTTGAATGGGTCAGGGATGTTTTTAAAAAGACTGCTATTCAGTTGTGTCTTTCTGGACAGTCACAGAGATAAGTTTGCATTAGCAACATTTGCCTGCCTTTCAAGTGCTTTGCTTAATGTTGTTTTAAAGTAGCTTACAAGACAAAGTGGTGGGCAAACAGATGGCAACATTAAAAAAATGTCATTTTACTTATGAAAAGTTATTTCAACCCTTAAAGGTTTGAGTTTACTTTAAAAAAGAACTAGCATTGACCTAAAGCTACCCAAAATAGATTTGGCAGAACAGCCTTTTGATAGAAGAATATACATATGCTGAGTCTCCCTCTGCTTTCATCACTGGAAGCAACGTGTTGCCTCAGCCTCAGGGAAGGGTGGTCAAAAGAAGAAACTCTGCCTCTGCAGTACGCTCCACTTCCCACTTTAACTTGGCAGGGCTTTCTGGGTAGGAAAGGGGTGAAGTCACAAATTCAGTGTGTGTCCTGCACAAATACAGGCATGAGTTAGCAGTGAATTCCAAAGATCAGCTTTTATTGAATTTAGACTGCACTGTAAGGGAGTAGTTCGTAAGGAGGGAATCTTTCCCCCTAAAATATAATACAAATATCCACAAAACCTTTCATAAAGAGACTTAAGGAAAACTCTCCAGATCTTGATTACCACACACACAAAACATCACACTTGCAAAAATAATCGTAGGAAAATATTTTTACTACATATTAGACAACCACTGGCTATTTGTAATGATATCACTGTTTTATAACACAGAGTAGGCTTTATGTTAGCCAGACAATATATTATTTCTACAGTATGTATGAGAGATTTTCCTCTTTACAGAAGAAAACAACTGAGCAGGAACCAAAACTCATCAGAGTTATATGAAATCTTACATTGTATGTCTTCATCGGGCAATACAAAGTTTGCTATTTCACATCTTTTGAGAATAGCTATCCTGAGCAGATGAACTGTTGTGATCAGCAAGGGTCACCGTACAGAATAAGCATCTGTGCTGTTCAGGACCTTGTGAGTGCTTGGACTGGAATTTAATTTCACCTTTTGGCTTTTTTCCCTGCATTGCGGTAATTTCTCTGCTGCCTCGGGCTGCATTTGAGTCTTTCACTGACTCCAGTGTTCCTTGGCTAGTCCGTCTGCAATGAACCATTTCTCTGGGTACCTTTAGATGAGCTATCTCAGAAGAAAGCTCACTGGGATCAGAAAAGTCTCTGGAATACACTGGTTTGACTCCTAAGATCTGAAATCGTTCTGTTTAAGCTCTGCTTAAGTCATTAAATGTGTCCCATTGACCTAAGTGGGAGTTGGACTAAACCCCAGAAGACCACTCAAGTTCAGTAAGGTGGTTCTTGCTCTCCTCTGGTGCAAGTGAGAAAATCTGAACACAATTAAGATATATATTTAGGATTTAGGACTGAAGAGCAGATGGACTTGGCTGTATGATGGGTAACACATTTCTGGCTTTGTACAGAGACTTTTTTTTCCCCCCAGTGTTTTTGGCCAAAAATGATTTGTAAATACCATTTTCTCAAAGGCCTGATTGTAACAAAACGGATACAAACTGCTAACGTAACATTAAAGTGAAATTACTGTCGAACTGTTTATGCTTACAAAAATGCATCCACCATTTAGGGTCCCCAGCAGATTCTCCATCTCCACATAATGAGGTCCTCTCGTACAGAAAGGAATGTAAGTTTCAAAGACGTTGACTGTGTTTTTAGTAATATCACAGAAGTTTGATGAGCTCCGGAAGTGTTCTGTTGCACATTACCGCACTTTTAAAACTCAGAGAAAGGCATTTAAAGTGTATATGTAAAATTTCCTTTTAAAATATTTAAATAATAGAAAATGAACATTATCCTCCTGTAGACTTGCGTAGGGCCAGATCACTTGCTGATGCAGATGCATGCAACCCTGCTGTCTCTGGCTCACTGGTATCTTACAGCTGCAATGACAATATAGGCAGGGTTTGGTTCCTACAATCCCAGGAGTTTTGTTGTTAACTGCAATAGCAGTAGGGCTGGACCGCTCTGAACAGGTAACAAGTAGGTATGCTACTTATTTGTGTGTACAGTGCAGTATATACCATTAATATATTTTCTCCACGTCAGTAAGGATTTTCAGAGCTTACTTTCTATATACTGAAGAATATATAGTGATTGTTTCCCAAAATGGTGTCTTTAGCTAGACTTTCCTCTCCTTGTCAAACGTGCCAACCTGATTGTGCTAGATAGATTAATTTTGTTTTGTTAAAATATCTGACCTTGTCATCTTTATGAAGCTTGTGAGCTTGACTAATATTAAATAGACTACATTAGTGGTATCTAACTGATGCAGCCTGTACAGATGTAATACAATCTCCTTCCATACTGTTTTATCACATTACTCTGGTTTCTAATCTTGCAAATATTCTCAAGAGGAATTACTCACATGCATAAAATAACCTCATATTCTTTAATGTTTGCAGGCTTGGGCCCCAGGTTACAGTATCATTTATATTAAAATTGTTTCTGAGTGTAAAAGGCGCTAATTATTCCAGATTCTGCATTTAGGATTATATGCTGAAGGGAGAAATATGTCTTATTTGTCTTGATTTTATCTTTTCCTGTTTCCTTCTGATCTGTTTTGTAGTTACACATATGGGGAGCATGATGCACATGGGAAAATATTTGGTAGTTTGGTGATAAAAGTGTTCTCTGTGCTCAAAGAATAAAGGTTTACAACTGATTTGACATTTAAAATTATTTTTTGCCAAAAAAATGGAAGAAGCAATTCAATTCATAATATGATTTGTCAAGCTATATTTGAGTGATCAGTACAGAATGAAATTTGAAACACGTTTATTTGTTTGCATTTGCACATTTTAGAAACATGGGGTTTTAGTTTTCTTAAAGTGTGCTTCCTTGTGTTTTACATTTCAGCCGAAGGACTGAAATTAAATTTGTGTAGGAAGGCAATAAAAGGGGTTTATGAGTACATGCAACTGCTACTTATTTTCAGCCTATGACAAAATGAATTTCCATGGCAGCTTGTAAATTCATGAAATTTAGAACTTCAGGTAACACCAAAAGCAAATAAATGATGGAAGAACCTAAATCCAGCTGCAAGACAGTGAGATTTGGCAACTTAGGCACTTCTAAAACATTTTAATATGGGTTTATGCACCTCTGAACATAAATACTTTAATCAGAGCGGTGCATTAGTGTTTACAAACTGGGATTGTGTTCCCTAGGTCCTATTTGTTCTGTGGTTTCAGTGATGCACACCCCATAGATTTTAGCCTTGCAATTCAGTGAAAATAATTCTGCATGACATCGCTGGCCTGCTGAGGAACACCCATGTGAAGAGTCCCAGCATGAAAAAGCTTCAAAATCAGATTCTAATACCAGAAGTTGAGACACAAGTTGCTGTAACAGCAAGGAAAATAGAATCCTCCAACCTTTGTAAAAAAAGACCTATACTGTCTCTCACTCGTGTCAAACGTTAAAACTGGTGATTTGTAACAGATGGGAAGAAAGACTGCTTGGATGATTAGGTGAAGGGAGAGCCTAACTTACAAGGAAGGGTGAGAAGAGGAAAGGATTACTTTCTTTGAGTCTATTGGGGAATATATGCTGGGGATTGAGGGAGGGCAAGAGAGAGAGATGACAACAAATAGATACAGATTAGCCAGCAGTAAAGTTAGGAATTATTAAGCAGCTGCCTGCCATTAATGAAATCTGATTCTGAAGAAGCTTTGCAGCTGAAACTGGCAAAAAAAACCCCAAAACATGCCTTCAGAAGGAAGATCAGTTCACTTCTGAAAGGGGTTATGACATGGTTCCTGAAATACCAAGAGACTGGATTTCCTGCAGGACTGCTGTGCTTTTTGAGGCAGCTGTGTTCTGCATCATTTTTTTGCCTCTCTTTAGCCCCTGCATGTAGCACAGTAGGACAGCTGGGCTCTCCAAAGCAGCAGTCCCAATGTCACTGTCACTAGCAAGTGACAGTCATTCCCTTGCCTATCTGCAGAGCAGAAAACATCCGTAATGGCAAATCACATGCTTGCCTTCCTTCATCTTAAGCTCAATGCTGGCAAGTCAAATTCGACTTACCACACTACCCATTTTTCTGTAGGATGAATTATTTTGTGCCCATCTCCCCCAGGTGCTAGACGTGACTCGGGAGACAAACCTCTCCCATGGTAAAGCAGGGGTGTGCTTGCAGCTCAGTGTAAGCACTTTACTTAGCCCCATCAAACTTCTGAAAGAAAGCTTGTTGCAAGCTAACCCTTTGGCATCTTACCCTCCTGACAAAAAGCCTCGGAGCTAATACTTCCAAGGCTCATAAACACCAGCCTTACTTTTACTCATAGTTTCCCTTTCTCCTTGCAGGACAGTAGATAAAATAGGTGTTCTCCTCAGAAGACCTAAGTCCATGTTCTGCCTTGTACTGTTTATTTTCAGTTGAACACCCCTGCTTTTTAAGCTGCATAAGCCTCCAACAGGTAGGTCCTCAGGACCGGTGTCTGCATTTTAACTCTACTTTTTATGATTTTAGAGCCTCTTATGCTGCCATGACAACATTCAGTCCCAGTGTTCTCAACCAAGTTTCCATCACTTCCTCTGAGAAGCTGTTCTAGAAGCTTTCCAACAACCAAGAATTATCTTCATCCGCAAGTAGTTTAGCTTTACTACATTAAAAAATATGGCAGAACAGGAGTGGAAACACCCATCAAGGCAGAGACGTCTGCAAGGGAATGGACACGAGGTCATTCAGTCTTACCCTTTTCATCAAATAGGAAAGATTTTACACTCTGCTTGTCGTACATTTACCTAACCCTAGCTGTAACACTCTACAGAGTACAATGCAACTGTCTATGGCAAATTATATGGCTATTTAAATAGTCTGACAATTCTTATTCCTCCATATAGTCTCATCAATATAAGCCAATATGATATAAATACCCTTTTTAAAGTAGTCTTTCATCTCTCTTCTTTTTAAGGTGATCTTGAAATATAAGAGTCCATTGAAATTAATATTTTTTATTATTCAGAAAGATCTATGTGGATTTATCTTTCAACCTTGTCATGTCTGGTTTTGGCTCACACAGTTAGAAAGTAAACTTTATGAAAATGTCTAAAAAGTCTTTGTATACTGAGTAAATACACTTAAAAGTCAGGAGGCAAGTAATAGAAAAATGCTTTCATTTACAAACACAAAGGAAAATAAAAATGCAAAAAAATCAGCAGATGAACTCATCTGGAACCCTGAACGGATCTCGGACCTGAAGACATCCCTAAGATTGCATTAGCAAATACACATATAACACCCCTGAATTTACATCTAGAAACCCTGATGAGATCCAGGCTTTATCCCCTCTACTCAGGTCCTGTGAGTTTTATGATCACAAGCCTGGGGCCCTTAATATAAAAATAAAATAAAATAAAATAAAACAAAACACAACAAAAACATCTCTCAACCCTGCAGGGAGGACTATAAGTAGCTTTCATCTCTTTCCTGTGCTCCTAGTAATTTATGGTGGTTCAAAAGGAGTACAGCCAGCTCCCATCCTCTGGAGTGCAAACACACTGCCTCTTCTCCACACCCTGCCATTTCTGTTTAGCAAGAAATAAAAAAGGGGTTTTGCACTGAGCCACACAAGAAAAATAGAGAACACTAAACTTTGAGGCCAGCCAAGCTTGTCCAATTGCCGCTAGTATTCCTCTGCAGCTAAAAGAACTGCATCATTAAAGATAACGCGTGCTATTAAAGGACAGCATAGATTTTAGAGCACAAGAGTTTTTAAAATCACAACATTCATCTGGAGACAATATATATCTAGACTCACTCAGTTTTTCTTGTTTTATAATACAACCTAGTCACAACCTGGTCAATGAACCATCTTGCCAAATTGGCAAGAATCTTTGAATTCAGACACATTTTATTTATCTGTTGAGTTTTCCTCTATTTTCCCGGTGGGAATCTCATAAAGGCAAAAGCTTGCTTCCTATTTATGTTATGCTTGTCAGAAAGTGCTTAGGAAGCTCACAAGGGACTCCAGTGGAGTGGATGTCAGAAGTCCTGCTTTTCTGCAGGTTGCTTGCAGCGCCCAAAGAGACCTCTCAAAAGCATTTCTCCTCCTGAGGAAAAGTCCTCAGAAGGAGAAGTTTAATTAAAAAGATTTCAATAGCGTTCAGTAGCATTGTGCTTTGGGTTATGGCTTATATGTCTTGATGCTATGGAGATTCTCACTTAAAAAAAAAGGAAAAGGTGAGTTAGCTGGAAGAGGAAAGAAATTTTAATATTAAGCATAATAATAATAGTGAGATTTATTGTTTTATCTTTGTTCTCATAGTGAAAATCCACACTTTTTAAAGCGAGCACATAATTTTATCATTAAAACTCACCACACAGTAAAACTTAGAGAAAGCTGTAATACATAGTGAAATGTCCCATCTCTGCAGGTGTAACGATCCTCAAAATCATCATCCTAAACAGGTTACCGTATGTTATTCTATGATGTCCTCGGAGTGAAAGAGTGTTCTCATGCATTAACAATGTAAGTTTATTATGGGGTGGATGATGCATAAATCTGAGAGAAGTAAGTGTCCATCAGTGGCTGGGTTTACCAACCCTAGGGCATGCGGTAAGGCAGTGTGGAGCCTGGCTCAGCTCCAAAATACTCAGTGGTAGACTTTATCTTGTTTTGTGTCCTTTTGTTCCCAAAACAACTGGGGCAAATCCCTTCTGCTCAGAGAACTGTGAAGAACACCCTACCAGAGCCCGAAGTCCGAGATACTCCTCCTCACTTACGAAATGTGCTGGTAGCTGAGAACCACAAGAAGTCCTAGTCCAAGCTATCACCCACAAGTCCGGGCAGTATTATGGGTATTTCTGTAGCCATGCTTTTATTAAAGGTTACATAAGATGTTTCAAATGTCGAGAGAAGGATTAAAAGGTTTGTGGTGCTTCAAGTGTAAACGATTTTCTAGAAGAGGAAAAACCAGAAAAACCAGACTCTGTCTCTGGCACTCCAGCAAGAGCCTGATTCGTTTAGAAGTGAATGTGAAGGAGCAGGCTTGGTCGGAAAAATTAGTATTTAGTTTAAATAAAAGCAACAACAAAAAAAAGGCTTGGAAGTTAATTTTGTTTGCGTCAAGAGGAAACCAAAATGCTTAAAATTTTTAATGATAAGCCAGAATGAGAGAAAAAGACTCCAGAATACCCAGGAATTTTGTGGCTAGGAAGCTCCCTAGAAGATGGGGTGCAAAGCAGGGAGTAAAACCCACGTGCGCCATGTCTGAGGTCAGCTCACTAGCCATGGGGCTAGTGTATTTTCTAAGGCTTTTCTACCATCCATCACTTTTTTGTAGTTTTTCCCTACCCCTTTAAATGCTTCCTTTTGTTGCAGTGCAGATCGAAACCAACTACAAGAATCACAGATTTCTTTCTTCATTTTTTTGGTGAAAATAACTGAGTAATTTGCAGTCTTTGGCTCAATGTATATTGACATATGTACGCAAAATTAAATAGCTCCATTCAAAGAAAGAGGCAAGTATATAATCACTTATAGAAATCATATTAATCACTTACAGAAATCATATAAATACCTATAGCCCCCACCACCTAGTTCTAGTTCCAAATTAGGATCCTAAGCTACCTCTTTCCAGGTGAATAAAGTAATCACGAGGATATTGCCTGTTCTGGAACTGCTCCATCATTTCCCCTCTTTCTCATACCTCTTGTTTTGACTGGAAATTCTTGCTTGAGCCCAGCAACTTAGTGGTAAACATATTTCTAAGGAGCCTTCTCCAAATTTGGTCAATAATGCACTTAATCTTTTCTTATTTACATGAAAAGGTTGAGCTACTATTTCTGGCTAGACCCAAGAGGCACGCCTACCAAAGTGTTTTCCAAATTATTTCTCTTCTAAAGGAAAAATAAATTCTGTAAGCCAGTGAGTTAAAATAGACCAGCTGCATGCAAAGGTACAAAACCAAAACAGATAGGCAGAAGCAGAGGAAGGAGTTCCGTTATGTATGGGGTACTGGTAAAAAGCCGATGGGTTAAATCGTGGCAAAAAGACCAAGCCATTCTAAGAAAGTGTCAGGTGTTCATTGCTATGGGCTTAAAAAAGTGATTTTTTACAGGTAAGGAAGGAGTAGCATGCTGAGCTTGCTGAGAAAGCTCAGGAGAAAGGGCCCTCTTCCCTCCTGCTGCACATCGGATGCTTGGGCAGGGGAGGTGGTGACCCGTTGCTTATTTTGGCATCACTTCTCATTGCTATTTACACAGTAGTGTGTTTGTGGGGCAGCAGCACAATTGTATTCTCCGTATTTCTGTTGACAACATTTCTTTAAGGATGTGCTTTCCCAAATCTTTGAAAGCTGGGAGTAGTACATGTGGAGTGGAGTTGCTCAGGGGTTCAGGTGAGGAATGATGCCAACTCACACATGGGTGTTCCCCAGGAGCAGGGTGCCAAAAAATCCAGAGCTGCAAAGCGAGGGCACCTTTTAACTCAATTCATAATGTTTTAAGGGCCTGGAAATGCTGCTGTGCCCTAATATTGATAGGCTATATTTTTTTTCAGAGAGGGTTTTTGTGATCCAATTGCATTTAAATTTAGAGCAACAGGTAAAGTCCCTCGTATGCCTCAGTAAACCTTTGTGTATGCAAATGGACATGTCATGGCTCTTCTCTCTGCACGTGCCATTTCGCACTGAGCACAGCCAGGTGTGATTTCTTACTCAGCCCAGAGCCTGCCTGTGTGAGGTTGAAGAAATCTGTACTAAAATTGTCTCTAACTTATTTTCAGAAGCCTGCTTGGTGCTTTTCTCCACATAAGCCTGACAGTTAGCAAGTCTGACACTCGCAATTTCTCAGAATATGCTTTTTTTCCCCCCAAGCCTCTTTGCTACCTGGCTTCTGTGGCAACTAAGGATTCTCTTTTGTTTCTAGCATCTATAACTTTATGCTATTCCAAAACCACAGGTAAGAAATATTAGCTAAAACTCTGACTATTTCTGTCCACAGGAGTAAAAAGTCAGGATCTGGTGATGCATATTTATGTAATGAAATAAACTCTGAAGTAATTCTGGCTGCTGTAATTTTGGATTTACACAACAGCTTCATAGGAGGTTCTCTAAGCACAAGTTAATTACCACATACCTTTAGCATTTAATGTTTTCTGCTGAGGACATCTGAGGACATCCTCTGTTCATGCCTGAATATATTAGTATTTCAGAAGGGAATAAAAAAATAATGAAATATGTAGCTGAAGGTATACTAAAGATTGTGTTTAAATACCTGAGCTGAAATTTAGCAATGAAGTATCCACTATCAGGTTTAAAAAACCAAATAATTTCCACATTGGTGGAAATCAAGGTGATACTAATTTTTACTCAATAAAAGTCATATGTCTTTATTTAAGAAATTACAGTAAAAAATAAAATAAAATCAGGATTTGTTGGAATAGCCAGCTGCATTTCTAGCTCTGTTTTAAGATGAACTTTTCCAGTCTTTTCCTGTTACCTTCCCCAGGTGAGTAACAAGACCCTGCTGAGGTGCATTTAGCCATTTTGGCTTTGAGGAGCTCTCCTTTCTTGCTTCCCTGCCCTGGGCCAGAGCATGGCTGCGGTGACAGATGCCTGTGCCTGCGTGTGTCAGGCGAGGGCTCCCATGCCGGGGCTCCCGCTTGCCTCCAAATGGTTACTTGACGTGGTATCCCCAAAGAGTCTGTAATCCTTGTTTACCTTGCCCTGCGTTGCTTAATATCCAGTGACTAAGCACCGTTCCCTGCCACCCACTGGCATATTTTCTCTGTTATTTTACACATTGTGAAACCTCCACTAATTTTGTTTCATGAGGTAAGGAAAAAGCCTGCCCCACGTTGTTATCCAGCACATTATGCAGGATCTTATCAGGGAACTCTCACAGCCCCAGGAAGAGTTTAGCTCTCGTACCTGGCATTTCAGTAAAGGCTCAGTTTTGGGAAAAGATGGTTATGCTCCTGCGCTCCTTTCGCCTAGGCTTTTGCCGTTCTCCAGCAGCTGTGCACCAGCTTCACAGCAATAAAAACCCACCAGAAACGCTCGCCGGCGGAGGTGGGGGCACACCAGTTACACAGGGGAGCTGCAGAAATTGCCCCGGCTATGCACGTAATGAAAGTAACATTTATGCGAGCAATCATACAGGATCCAGGAAATCGAGATAATTGGAGGGAAAACACTAAGGAATAGTTACTGGGCAAGTAACAAGCAGATGCTCGACGAGAGGCACTAAACAAGCTATGGAGCCGTGCCGGAGCGGCCTGGGAGCCTCTCCAGGGCCAGACTGCCGAGGCAGCTGCTGGTATATTCCTGCTCTGCGGGATGAAGAGAACCAGATGATACACCCTCAGCACCGTGCCTTGACAGCCCTGCACTTCAACGCTGCTTTTCAGAGCCTGAGTACAGTTTGAATAGTCATTAACACGAAGCAGGCATCCATCTCGTACTGGCAAAGAGACAGACCGCTCTGATTTATGGCCCTACAGGACATGTCCGTACTAACTCTGGGTTTAAAATAAGCAGATTGAATTGCTTAAAAGGAAAGAGCATAAACACTTATTGGATTTTTCTGAGGTGGTTAAGGTTTTTAGCTTGGAAGTCGTCTCCGTTTATTTTTCCTGTTATGTTCCACCAGTCCAGGGCTTCACCTGTATTTTATGCAAGGCACAGCTGTAGGATTTGCACCTCAGAGGTTGCTTCACGGAGAGCATCGATGCAGTATAATAAATGCCGTTTAACCAAGCAGCCATCAGAAGCAACAAACTACTTCAAGTACCGAACATGCTATGCCAGTGGCTGGAAAAGGGAGAATCGTCTATGAGAATGAGTCTGTAAGCAGTGACGTACCTCCTGCATGGCCATTGGGTCACAGCACGCTTTCCCCAGCCCCGGCAGGTCCCAGCGCCAGGAGCAGACCACACGCATGGGCACCGTCGCCTCCGAGCATGGGGTGGCAGTAAACACTTAAACCCTAAAATCTGTAGGAAGCCGACTGGCCTGGAGGAAGCACTGAGCTAGTGGAGTAGATGGTGGTGGTGAAGGGCAAGAACGCAGTACAAACCTTCCTTGCTACGGTAAACGTGGGCTTAAGGTAGCAAACCACAGACACTAGGAAAATGATGGCTGTTTTTCATGTGATGCAAATCTTATTGTTAAGTGAATTATCTTCTATTAAATTAACTGATGAGGCCCCGCTCCTGACGCCCTCTGACCATCTCTCATCAGAGGTAGAATTCAGTTTCCTCATGGACAGGTTAAAGAGGACTACCGGGGTAACAACAGCAGCATCTAAACCACAGGGCAGCAGGTTTTGTGTACTAAAAATATTACATGCAAGTATGTTCAGAGGAGGCAACTTTGGGTTTTGCTTGTGGGTGTAAAAAGTTTAATATCACCTTTTGAGAAGATCACCATAGCTGAAACTGATGTTACTGCCATTGGAAAAATAGCGCTTTACGTATCTACAAGGAAAGATCCCCAGAAACAAAGATATAGCCATATGCAAATTGTACACAAATTATAAACACTTTCATGACTGCAGACAATTTCTAAGGATTTGATCAGCTAGCAGAACAAAATCCAGAGCTGCATTCAACATACCAGCCTGACTAAAGGCAACAGATTAAGAAGTTTTGGCAGAGTAAGAAACATTGCTGAGACATTATATATGTGGTTATGATATAGGACAAGTCAAACAGGAGAACCCATATCCAAAGAGGAAAAAATTGGTCTCTGGAACAAAACAGGAATATATTTCTTCACAATCAATTTTTCCAAGAGCCATCCTCATTCCCCTAAGGTAGCCTCACCAGTGGATATAATAGATAAATGAGTGATTGCATATATCAGAGCTACTGCATTGCTCATCTAATAAAGTCATAGAATCACAGAGTGCTTTGGGTTGGAAGGGACCTTTAAAGGTCATCTAGTCCAACCCTCCTGCAATGAGCAGGGATGTCTTTCACTAGATCAGGTTGCTCAAAGCCTCATCCAGCCTGACCTTGAACACTTCCAGGGATGGGACATCCACAACTTCTCCAGGCAACCTGTTCCAGTGCCTCACCACCCTCATCATCACACAGTAGGGTCCACTGGTGGTAATAATTATGACAGGTGAAGTAACTTGGATCAAATTCATACCACAACCACAGCTGAAGGATTCACCACCATCGCACAAAGTGAAACTAGATGCTTTGGGAAAGACTTCTAGGCCTACGTGACACGAAGGAGCTAAGGGACTTGATTAGTTTAGTTCAAGCTCTTCTTATATGTGTTTGAAATTTTGTATCATCTAAATGTGGAATACTAAATGTTATTACTGTTTCTGTTTGGTTAAAAGGAGGGTAAACTCTACCTATAGGACAGTTGCTTGAGCCAAAGGTGTCGTGATTAGTGAAGAGACCCTTGGCTTTAGTGATTTATCTTGAACTGCCCCAGAAGGATTTGCTCATCCTAAGCAGCAGTTAGAAGAGCTTGTTTCATTTGCCTTAGCCAAACTATAGCTGAGAGGGGACATGAAAAATATCCGTAAGCCAAAGAAAAACCTGTAACAACAAGAACAAGAGATATAATCTGAGTATGAATGAAGTTAGACCAAAAATGAAGGGAAAAAAAAGGTTTGTAACCCAAAAAGAGGAACAAAGATGTAAGAAAGTTTCTTAACAGGAATGGGGATGAAGAGCGGGAGAATGGGAGCAGAAAATCCTTTTTATTTTAAGAAGCAGCCCAGTGGATGGATGGGCAGGACTACATGTTTTGATTGCTTCTCGGCACTGGGGGACTTTACACAGCTCCGGCTGCTGCTTCTGATTTTGTATCTGGTGTCTCCACTTTACAAAGAACAGGAAGTGAAAAACTGGGTTTTATCTCAGTTCTGAAGTCAATGTTGCTACTATAAGCTTACTCTGTTAGTATGGATTGGATGTTCTCAGTACATATGCAGTTCTGGTCTCAAACAGCTATAAGCAGAACTGGGGGGGGGGGGGAAGGGGGGAAGTAAAAAAGGGGCAACAAGCATGACCACATATCAAAAACTTCCCTGTGAGGACAAGCTGGTAGGCTGGAGGATAACTGAGGAGATAAGCCAGAGGCCCCAAGTCACGGGGGCAGGGAGCAGAGCTGGGTCAAGTGTTCACAACACACCTTCCACTACAAGCACTGGGAAGAATCGGAAGGACCCAGGCGGAGCCAGAGCTGAAAAAGGCACGCAGACATGGTCCTTCGCAGCATGCCCCTGGCACTCCCTGCCCAAGGATGCAACATTTGGGGGGCCAACAGGAGGCTCAGCAAGTATCAGCTCAAGAAGTTCCCTCACCTGCAAAAAGGGAAACTGTTAGGGGAAGGATGATCTTTACTTGTTCTGTTCTTATTTCTCCGTAACCTGCTCATGCCATTGCTGGAGACGGGCTATTGGGCTGCAGGGACCTTCAGCCTGGCTGCCCTTATGTTTCCTTCTGACTTTGTTTATAAGATTGTAGAGGATGAATGAAAAGCAGCTTCTGGAATGAAGTAAGACGGATGGAGAAAGCATGGATAGATTTGTTTTCTTTGGAGAGCAGCCATATGTAAATAGTATCATTAGTTCTGGAAATGAGGAGTGTGACTTAGCTGTGCTCCCAACCACCTTCTTCTCGGTTCAGTCTTTGACACCTTTCCAGGGAAACAGCCTGAAGTCATGGGAAATTTTCTGATTCTTCACCTTCTGCAGAGAATCGCTGACAGCAGTCTGCTTGGTTTAAGTGCACTTCAGATTCTCTTGAAATAGTTCATTTGTAATTAACTTTTTTTGGCAGGGAATGAGAACAGATCTGTTGACAGTCAGAAGTGGTCGTAAGGCTTTTATATTTTCAGGCTGGACTGGAACACCTCAGAGAAATACTGGGTAAATCTGAACTTCTGCCAGTAATTGCATGCTCTAAGCAAGATGTAGACCACCGCAATACAGTAAATATGACAGTAGACAACACAAGAAAGAGAAGAAAGGATCTGGATGTTTTTTCCTCCTCATACCTTCTCATGAATTCATAATTAAAAATGACTGGATCATTCTGCAAAGAGAAAATTTTGTATCATCTGCCTTATTTCTTTACCCCAAACTTACTAAAAGTTCATAAAAACCTGGCGCAAGGAACGTATCACAGGAGTACAACATCTTCAGTTTGATCCTTTCTTACCCAACATATAGGGAAGGCTGTTACCCAGTATTCAAAATTAATGTATAAATAATTCCGGTGGTGTGTTACTAAGAACGTTAAGATTTTAATTGCTTTCCGGCAGTTTTAGATTACACTTCACCCTGCACCGCATCTGCACTCTGCAGATGTTTAAGCCCAGAGCTCTCTTCCAGCAGCTTTTGGCAGCATTTGTGAAACAGTTGGGGTGTTAAAACTCAGAACATGTTTATAACAGCCTGGTACTAGAGGGGTATAATATTTTTCATATTAAGTAATGATATATATGACAGTAATCACAGCGTCTTTTCAGCAACCTATTTATAAGGATCAAAACCTCCTTCTGACACCTACTCTCACGCTAGGTCTGCTGCTACATTGAAATCTATGAATAATCCACTCCTAGCAGCATCAGGTTTTATTAGTTGAGGGGAGGGAAAGCAATGGGTCTACTCTTCTTTCAGTCCTTCTCAAGTAGATCTCCATGGTATAGCGGTCATAACCAAGTAGGGATTTGGCTCAGAAGTTATCCTACGTTTGCTATGTTTCACATGGTTTTGAAGAATCTCCTCTATTTTTGAAAAGGCAGCTGAGCATGTAAGATGTATAAAACGGCTAGGAAGCTGGAAGACAAGTAGGACTGGCAAGACTAGTGCTGAGGATTTAATTCATTGTTTGAATAGTTTTTGATAGTATATTCAGCTGTATAACTCTCCACCATTGTTTTGAAATAAATTAAAACATTTGTAGAATTATCTGTCTTACCAACACTTCTGTATTGACATGGCTCTCTGCTATAGCCATTATGATTTTCCCCTGGGAGGAGCTAGCTTGATAGCTTGCTAGTTTGAGTTAAATGACTTAAATGATAAGTGGCATTTTGTTCTCATTACACTAAGAAAAGTCAATCAATATAAAGCGCATCAATGCATTAATGTAAAAGCAGAAACCAAAGAAAACTGATATTAAATGGAAATTTAGAATCCATTATATTGAACACTACAACTAAATTTCCTGAACTAGAGTTGACAAACCACCAGTAAATGTCCAGCAGGGTATAGTTCTGCACTGATTATACTGTCTAGATGATTTAATAGGTCTTTTTCCTCTCTAATACCTATGAACATATGAAAATCAATGGCAGCCCACTTAGTGAAAGTACCTTCCCTCTTCTGCTCCAGATGCGTGGTTCAAGATACCTACGTGAAGCTATGCTAACAGAAAAGCCGGTTTTGCATTACCTCCTGGGGGGGTGGTGGTGGTGGTGGTGGTAAGCCCCATAGAGAAATCCCAGGCCAAAATCCTGAAGGATTTCACTTTCAACTCTGGCAAAACCCCTCCTCCTTTCCCATGGAGGATCTTCAGTCAAAGCCTTGCTCAGGAGAGGAGGGTGCCAGTAGTACAATGTAAGGACTGGCCGGCAGGAGTGAGGGAGCGGGGGGGCTGTGCCTCAGCATCCCTTCCCCTCCCACGGATGCTCTTGTGACACTGGTCCCTGCAAACCTGTGGAGAGAGGAGGGGACAGGTATGCAACTGGGACCAAGCACTGACTTGTCCCGTGAGGTCTTCTCCTCCGTTTAAAAGCCTCGATGAAACCTAACTGAGGAATATGCCAAACAGCCTGGCTATGTGGATTTATCCAGGTTAGCCTTCTCCTAATCACGTTGTCCCACGGGCTACGGAAAGTTTGCATCTGAGGAGTGGAAGCAGCAGCCTCCTCTGTATTGCCAAGGTTTTATTGTACTTTTCATTTCTGAGCTGTCATTTCATTTAATTTCCAGTAGATGCTACTCTACTCTAGATGCTCGCTGGAGCCAGTAATCGCTCCTTCCCTGAATGCCAGACCTTTACAGCAACGTTTCTTTGTGTATTTTCAGAATACAGGAAAACAGTCTTTAGCCATCAAAATTTGACCAATGGTATGAAACTGATTAATTAAGAAGTGAAAAGGAAGAAGCAGGGCTACGAACCAGATCCTGTGCTATGCCTACCCAGTGAAGCCCATGGCAAAAGGCTAATGCAGGACTGGATTCAATAATTTAAAGACGTTTTGGTAAAAAGGCAAATGTGATGGCAATCACATTATACATCAGCAGTGCTGGTAAAAAGCAAGCATGGGTATATGAGAAGCAATAAAATCTTGTTGCTTAGTAGTGAAATAAGGGAAAATGGAATAAAACATCCTTTCTGGAAGAATCTTCATGAATATAAACATACAAATTTGACCACAAATCATTTCATGTTCCCATTTACAATATTGAATGTTATTTGCACGTCTTATTTTTGACCAATTTTGACATATTTCTTGGCTTTTCTCAAAAAAAAGCATGTGGTGGAATCCTTTTCATTAAAGAAAGAGTCATAGGTACCCTTGCAAAGTCTTTTGGGGCAAAGGACATGCTTTAGCTAAAAAAAAAAGATTATTTCTCAGCCATTTTAACCCATGTGTCCCCTGAATGCTCTGTGCTGCGGACACAAAAGCCTGCCAGCCATTAGAAAGTGTGGGAAAAAATCTTCTTCTAATCTGAGCTAGGCCATGCTGGAAAGAGAAGGTAAATTCCTTGCCCAAATTTGTATTCCTGTTATTTGTAGTCACGCTTTTTATGTGCTCGTGCTGGAAGTACTGGGAGGATAAAACCTGATGCCAGGTGTCCCACGTAAAACAATTGTTCCATGTGAAAGGAGGGAGGACGCTTAATTTCCACAACAGCCCTGTCCCAATACCAAACCCTCAGTAGGATAAAGACCAACAGCACCTGCTTGCAGACATCCCCATCCAAACCCCTCACCCTCTTCACTGCCTCTGAGCAGTACGTGCCCTAAAACTCTTTCTCCTGCCCCTGCTTTCAAGAAGAGACCCTTGCTCGCTGACTAATAAAACGACACCAGAAATTCTGTGAAATGACCAAAAAGGTATAAAAGAATATGAGGAAGTGTTGCTTCAGACTATAATTAGTGAAATCTACTGTGAATATTAATTAATGATGCTGAGCAAAGTTTTACCAACATTGCGTATTTCTATAGCGACTCATCTACAAAAGTCTTCACCTTCTGTTTCTTCCCCGATACTTTCAGTAAATTTTAAAATAAGTGGCAGCATTAACTTAATCTTTTATTTAGCTAATAGGAAAAGGTTGCATTAGAGCTTTCCTGGAATAAATGTAAGTGTACTTTAAACTGAACGCATAATGGCAATTCCCCATTCAGCTGGGAACTGCACTAAATACAGCTTTGTCAAATCTTGAGCTTTTATTGCAAGTGTCACGTTATCTGACCTTTTTCTTAAAGCTCTAGTTACCAGAATCATGTTGTTATGTGAAAATCTCAGCTTTTATTAGGGGAATAAAGGTTTCCAGCCCTGATGGCTACAGAGAAAATGTCAATTCCAAAGGCTCCTAAAGCAAATGAGAGGTACCTGAGCATCTACTGTTAAAAAAACATAATAATAAAGCTTCAGCTCTACACTTTGGGCATCTAAAACCATGAGTGTTACAGATGGCATAGCTGTGTGGGAAAACTATACACAGAGTGGGGGAAGATGGTTCAGCCATCCCCCCTTTACCCGAGCAGCCACCCTTTGGGATCCCTGCCCAACCCTGGAGATGCGCATCTCCGGGTATCATTACCTAGCTGGGCTTTAACACCATTTAACAGTGCTGGTGAAGCCTGCGGAAGAGATTCAGCTCTATTGAGCTAGGATTAATTTAACTGCAACAGTCTTATTTGTGCATCTGATAGTCTTTTAATCCCAACGTTTCAGGCAAGGCTGTAACCTTGCTAGAAGATGCTGGCTTCCCTCCTTGCCCTCATCATTGCCATTTATCACCATCTCGATGAGTCCTGGTCCTCCCCCACCCCATTCCCAAGACAGTTTGTTTCTCATTTGAACTTCAGCTGCTTGAAAGATAATGTCAACAGCAATCACAGCGGAGGCAAGCTTTGCAAATAGGGTACTGTTGCTTTGCATAAAAGATAATCTTTGTTGAACGTTTTGCGTGGGAACCTTAATTCAGCATCAGGAGAAAGATGACTACAAAAGCATCCCAGGCAGCAGAGCGTACGCACATCGGGCGCTACGTGTCACACTCGTAGTATGAGTTACAAACACACGGTCCTGCACGGCGCAGAAGTTACGCTGCGGAGTAGAGCTGCCCCAGCATCGGCTCTGCCATTACCTGCTGGTCCTTCCCGGTGCCTCTTGCACCCCAAGGCTGCCCGCTCCCCCGCCGATGGCCACGGGGACTTCAAGCGGGGCAAACACAAGGGGAGTGGAAGAAGGGAGAGTGGATGGCCGCTGGTAGCCCCTGGGGTACCGGCAGGTCCCCGGGCAGTGCCACCCTTGCCCTGTCCCCCATGGCGGTGGCCCCAGAGGGCTCAGCCTCAGCCTACCCCAGCCAGGCTGCCTGCCCTGCCTTCACCTCCTCCTGACCACAATGCTGAGCACCTCCGCACCCGACACCAGGCCCTTCCATTGAAAACGCTGGTTCCCATTGCAACACGGAGAAGGGAGACACGAGGGTTTTCTGATGTTCTTTCAAATGAAGGATGATGGGCCAATTTGGAGAAGAAAGGGGACGTGGTAATTCTGCCGTTACTTTGCTGCAAGATCTTGAGCGAATCCCTTAAACGCTCTGTGCCGAGTTTACCCGACCATAAAACGCCTGCAGACCTCACAGCGGTATTCTGAAAATAACTGCAATTTAAGATTCTCCAGGATAAACTGCTCAAACAGGGAAGAGCATTATGATTTATTGATGATTTCTTCGGCATTTAGCGTTTTCCACAGGCCACGGTTCAGCCAGGAAAGACGGAGGATGCTGTGGTTGTGATCTTTTTCCCTTCCATGCAAATGGTAACCTAGGCGATATGCAAACACATCTGCTTAAATCAAAGCAGAGTTTTACTCCTCACCCTGCTCAGGCACAAATAACAGCAGCAATTAGGGAGGTTCAGAAATACCATTCAAACACAGAGAGCGAAATATGAGAAGCACACAACTGCATATTTAAATAAGATAAGATTAGTAAAGAAAAGTATTCTGTCTTAAAAGGCCAGCTAATCCATTAGCGAAAACAAACAAGCACTTATTATTTGTTCCATTTTCATGAAAATGTTTTTAGCGCCGAAGCAATACTTACTCTTCCACCTTCTGCGGTGTCTGTGCGAGACGTTAATTCTCAGGTGATAAATGAGAAACTGAACAAGACTTTTCCAGAAAAATGGAAGAGATCAGACTTATGCCTCAGGTAGGCTATAATTAAGCCATCAATTACAGTATGCACTATCTAAAACCCACAGGGTTGGTTTTTCGCTTTACAGCTGGACACGGCATAAACAACATCCTTCGTACAACATCTCTGCCAGTGGCTTTAACTGATTGCTGCATTGATTGGGTACGTGCAGATGGCTGGGGGTTTTCTCTGAAAAGTTTTTGATATCCCATTATAGTGCTCACGAAAGCGGCAAGCGCTGGTGGCTTACGTGAGTAACATTTCAGTTGTTACTTTACACTGCCCTGATGAGTTTTTTACACCCTTAGCATCCCCATAGCTGAGCTGGCTGCTGCGTGATGCTGAATGGCCGGTCAGTTTGGAGGAGATGGATGGGACCGCAGCTGTGGTAGCCCGTATGTCCTGTACTCAATTTGGGTACGGACTGGGGTGACCTTACTAAGCAGCTCCAGGGCCAGGTAAGAAGAAACTGCAAAGCAGGCAGAGCAGGTGGCTGGCACATTGGGAACCCCAAATTCGGGTTTCTGAGTAAGGCAGATTGCCGAGTGTCTGAAGATCAGAAATGTCGAGTCATTTATAGCAGTAGCAGGATTATTTTTATTTTTAAAGCTCTAGTTTCTGTACATACCTTGGACCGTCAGGAGTGTCATGAAGTGAATGCTGTTGCACAACTGTGTATTACGCTTGCATTCAAAGCTGGAGCGTGGGTGGGGAGGGACTTGTTACACATCTCTAGCAGGAACACTAAAGGATGTCGTAACAGCCACACGGAGAAAACATCTGCTCATTAGCGAAGCTGCTGTTTCAGACACTGAGAGCACGCAAGCACGAACAAGCCCCGAGTGGAGGCTGCTCACATCTGAATCCCCACGTTGAGCTCGTGGCCTCTGCATTCAGCCGCCCCGGCCCCTCCAGCCTCTCACTAACCCGCTGTGCTCAGCAGCATCCCCTGGCCTGCAGCTCAATGCGGTATTTCGAGGTTTTTTTTTCCCCCGGCCGGCTGCATCGCCCCCGTTCCTTTTTCTCCTTCCTGCAAATACACTCACCCAGCTACCAGCATTTTCCCCTGGGTTTAGTTTCTCTGACTTTTCTTTCCAGTTGCTCCATCTAGTCACCTCCACATGCCACATCTCGGCCTCTTCTCCCCAAGGCTGTGAGAAGCCAGGAAGGCGACGTCCCATCCACTTCCCAGGCTGCAGAGATCCCTCAGGCTGCTCCTTCCTGGAACAAATCCTGTCCCCTCTGCCAGAAATGGCTTTGTCCTGTTTTTTTTCTTCCTGTGAAGCTGTTAACAGGTCTTACCCCCTTGATGAAGTGCAGACCTACACAGCCACCCCTGCCAAATGTCCTGCGAGCTGTCCCATGGCTATTTTAACCATGGGATTGGCTCTCCAGAGGTCCCTTGTGGAGGGAGAGCAGCTTTGCCCTGAGATGGCCCATCCCTGGGGCCAGGTTTGTGCCGTGGCCCTGGAGAAAGCCTGTCTTCACCCCGGGCTCTCCTCCAAGTGAGGAGTTAGAGAAATAACAGGGGGGAAGCGGGACCGAGAGGATGAGACCAGTGATGGTGTGATCCCAAAGTAGCGCTAGTTAATTATCCACGGGGATTTTCAGATGGGTAATACCAGGTCCTGGTATTTTTCCCAGTCCCCGATTACCTAGGCTCACAAGAGTCAGACGCTTGGACCCTCATGTGCACCCATCTCAAAGGGCTGGTGTCGATACACCCAGCTTTGGATTAGGGTCGAGTATCTGCGGGAGATGAGCGCAGAAAGCGCTGGATCCCGGCTGAACTGGACCCATCCAAACACCAAGTGCAAGAGCTGTTTTGCGGTGCATGCCCAGCTCTGTGCGGGGGAGGGCTGGATCCAGGGACCTCACTGGGATGTCACAACATTTGTTTGCCAGGCCAAAAAAAAAAAACCACCAACCAGTCTGGAGCCCATATTTTCTGTCATTTCAAGCCTGAAGTGTACTTGAGGAGTCTGAAGTCTTTGACAGAGTTTTATACTTGAAGAGGGGTATTTTATTTTGAACATCCTTTAAATACTCTGTGGGTAGGAGTACTTCCAGTTTTGGAGCGGTGCGTGTATTCTGATAAATAAAATCAGCCTACAAAGTGGACCTTCACATCGGCAATCAATACAGCATATATCTGCACTAGTGACTCACACAGCCTGTCACGGGTTTTCTTTAGTTATTTAATGTAGAGTTATATTTATATTACAAAATATTTATATTGTAGATATTTTAAAACATCAATGAACAGATATTTCGCAATATGTATTTATAGAAAGGATAGAGTTTTGCGTCTAGTGACGTGCTGAAGTCTTCATAAATATGTTTTTCAAAACTAAAAAAGTTTTTGGCATCATATATTGCTCATCTCAAAAGAAAGCAAACTGTAGGTCAGAAGTATGGTGGTAGTAGTTGAAAGTTCCTAATCACAGTAATGTTTAGTCAAATCCTGTTATACTTCCCAAGCCAAATGGTGTCACTGGCCCAAATTCTTCTCCCAGGTACACTCATTATGTCTAGAATAGATCTATTAAGGAATAACGCTAGGTTTGCTGCCCTGTACACCAAGCTGGCCCACAAAGATGGATCAGCGTGCCTGCCATGTGAAGAGAGGAGGCAGTTTTATCTCTGCAGCTCAAATGTTGTACTTTGAATACAAGTTCTTGCAACTCCCTAGTTACTACTCACAGCAATCACAGCTTTGGCAGAAAGTATTTTCTGGTTTGTTTTTTGGTTTTGTTTTTTTTTTTTTTTAATATACATGTTCAACAGAGTCCATTTCCATCTACATGGGCAGACACCACAGAACCAGTTATCTAAACTTGTAGAAGTCTCTCCCTGCAGGGAAGCCAAGCCACACGGGGCTTCAAAACATTTGGTAGCCACTAGAAAGGAAAAAGTTCTCCAAAACACCATTCTGATTTTTTTCCCCGAGACTTCAGAAGGATAGACAATTAAAACTTCCCTGATGACAGAGATTTGCCAGCTTATGCAGCACTTGATGGGAAATACAACTTCGCGCTAGCTGCTCTCAGTGCCTCTGAGAGACACTATTTTTCAGTCCTGATCCTTTGAACTGCAGTTAGTGCCTAGCATTTTGGATCAGACGCCAAACCTTTCCCACAGTCATTTGGCTCGCAGGTGCCAAAGCACCCTCTTCCCCGCGACCCTCCTGCCCGGTGCGTGCCTGGCTGCCACCCCACGAGCCCCAGCACCATGCGGCACTGCTCGCCAGCCACTTGCGGACCCAACAGCTGAGCAACAGGACGAGTGCACCCAAAGAAGTGAGCCTACAAAGCCCGATGTGCAGCAGTCACCCCATCCTGAAGCACGGGGTTTGCTGTGCCGCTGAGGATGCAGCGCTTTGGGGGAGTTGCCTCTCAGTGCGCAAAGGTGGGGCTGGAGACAGAAAGTTCAAAATCCGTGGTGGGATGGGCATCTGTGGGGGTCATGGCATTTGGGGTAGGTTGGAACGAGGCTTGGCAAGGTCCACAGGACACCTACACCAGCCTGACACACGCGGGTGCCTCCCTGTCACCCAGCTGTGGGATGCTGGTGGAGCTCTGCATCGGTACAGCTCGCAGAGGCTTCCCATGTACACTTCCTGGGTTCAGGATAGCTTGTGTGGGTTTGATGATATAGGATTAAAAAAGGCAGCATTAAAAACCTCTCCAGATGAAGGCAGATCTGCAGTAGCCATTGAGCACTGTGGACCCCAAAGGGAAAAGGGCCCCTGTGGGGTTTGGCATGGTACAGCACCTGGCCGGCACAGCCAGCTGGGATGGGAGCCCTCACCTGCCGCAGCGCATCTGGGTGATCCATCCTCCTCCTCCCACAGGAGCTGGGCTGTGGCTCTCCTCCAGCCCAAAACCATGCTCATTTTTAGTCAGTTTTGGGGCTCCCCAAGCTATGGGTAGGGAGGGGACAGGAGGGCGCTGCCTGCGTGGTGGTGGCGTGCCCATAGCATGGGTGCATGCCATGCACTGCCTTTCCATCAGGGTGCTTCCAGGCAAAGGCAGCACCCAACTACACTCACATGCCAGTTGCTGAAAAAACACCAACCTCCCCTACTGCAAAGCCAACAGTGCACCAGCTCGGAAATAATTATACTGCTCTAACACCGACACATCGCAAAACACTGCAGGACCCTACAGGCAAACCCTTAAGTGCCTCCTTGCTGGGACCCAACGATGCTTAGGGACAGACACAGCAAAACCCCCTCCTGGGTAACAACCGAAACCTCTGGGTATGATCTATAGCACATGAAGAGGCAGAAATAGATGGTGGCCACAGCCCTGAACCAGAGCAGAGGGCCTGCACTCTGTCTGGTGGGGGATTAAAACCACTGGGTGGAACAAGCTCGGTTGCTTCAAAGCAAAGTGGGAATTCCTGGCTGGCCGCACAGCTGCAGGACATCAGCCCACGCCCGAGCGCAGGGCTCTGCGGCTAGCAACCTGCTAAAAAAATATAATCAACAACATTCAGAGCAACAACAACAACAACAAAAAGACAAAACTCAATGGAAAAGCAGAGCCGGGGACCTCGAATGTGCCTGAGGCCATGTGTCAAGTCTGTGGCACCGCCGAGACACGACGCGTTTCTCATCCTTGCTTGATTCCCTAGGCTAGCTGTATCTCAAATACACATATGTAAATCTGAAACAGACCGCTGGCCTGACTTTAATTTACCAGAAAGCCGGACTCACACAATTTAGGAGCGTGAAGACCAAAGTAGCAGGAAGAAGTTACACATGTGGTTGTTTTCAGGCCCCCAGGAGAGGCCTCTACCCTGCCGTGCCCTCGGAGCAGCCTCCCAGACCAGGCGAGGTCCTACTCACCCCTCCTGCGGGGTCAGTGGTCACCAGGGCTGGAAGCCGCGCAGGCGCACGCTGCGGTGGGGTCCGGGTCCTCCTGCCAGCCCCGCCTGCTACAGCAGCTTTTTCCACGTTACTCTGCAAGCGCAGAGATTCATTTCTGAGAAAGCCCACACCAAATGAGACCACCGGTCTGGCCACCCTCATACTTGACCTCCAGCTGATGCCCAGGATAGGGGTAGAAACCAGGCAATTTCATAGCAATTGCTTCCCAGAATACTCCTCCACCAGTCTTCATACCAGGGACCTCCTGAGCTAAAAACTGATATTGTACAGAATGACTTTTGCTAGGTTTATTTTCTATTGATTTATTGAGTTGCTCTTCAGTCCTCCCACTAAATTCAGTAGACGCTGTCCTTTTCAAAGGCAGAATTAGGCTCTGTGATTAAGGAGAAATTGTCCTATTTAAAGGAGAGAAAAATGAAAGCTCCAAGAAAGAAGATTTGCAGAGGTTTCCGGGCTTGCAGCTTTGTTCTGAAATGCTCCAACACATCACTGCGTAGGTGGTCATTTCGGTAGTCTGGCACCAAACTGTAAATCATACCGTAGTTATAGCCCTGCGTAATACCTGACACATACTTCATTAGAGATGTTGCACCAATTCTTAGAAATCGTAAATATCTATTGTGTTATGAGTATTGTGGTTCTAAAGGGGAATTTATGATGTGACCATTGAGCAGGTAATGAATTGCAGACCCCTAAAATCATCTCGGGCTACAGGAACGCTTTATTTCAGGATCTCTTCGTACTAACTTCCTGCCTTGAAAGTTCAAGCAAGGCTTTAGATCGTCAGCCCATCCACTGTATTATTTTCAGTGACAGGCAGGGCTAATTAGCTTGTATAGCTATTGTTTGCACTACTTTATCCTCGTTATTTCTCCGACTTGCCATGCAGGCAACAATTATAAAGCCGTAAGGACATGCAGAGTTATGCCTGGAATCTCTGGTTTAATTTAGAGGAGGCACAGACAAGAAGAGCTCTGCTACTGCTAACTGCGGATGCCTACCTGACAGATTTATGAAGAGATTTCATGTGCTCGTCTGCCTTTTCTCTATGTCCCATGCTGCGCAAGCTGAATTTAACAGCTGGCAAATAGGGTCCTGTGGTCCCTGCGCTCGCGAGGCTTACCAGAATAAAATACCTGACTATCGAGGCCTCGATTCATACAGTCACATGAAGATTTTTAGCTTTTTGGGAAGCTAAAGGTAATGCATATTCTAAGGGAACATGCAAACCGATGCTTTCCCTCCAATAGCCTCTTCTGAGCGTTTGCCCTAGTTTCCCCTTGGAAAACAAAGCTGCTGTTTAGCACTTCAGGTGATGAATTTCCATTTCACTAGACAGCTCGTTTGCAACAAGACTTCTGAAAACAGGAACATGGCTTATTCCTCGTGAAGCACTAAGCGGAGACTACCAGTTGTCAGAATTTAAGCACGGGGTCACCTACACCGTGTCATGCCTTGCAGTGAGCTAACAAGAACGCCTGTTTTATACCTACTACATCTCTATTCAAACATTACGTAGCAAGGCAAGGAGAGCCGGCTGCAGGCTGCCGTGCCCTGCCTTCCCAAGCGGAGGGTCCCCTTCCGTTTCCAAAGCCGCATCCCTGCGGCCCCTCTCCTGCCATGACAGCTCTTTGTCGGAGACCTGCGTGGCTCGGAGGTACGTACCAGCAGCTATTAGCGAGACTGGATGAGCATGTCTGAACTTATATCCCCTGAAACGGGGAGGTGAGTACTCCACACCAGCACAGCTGACAGCAAGGAAGAGAAATTTAAAGGAAGAAAAGTGTAAGATAATATGGCTGTTGTGAATAGTTAAGCTGAAGCTGAGTGAGACTTTCTTGTGTACCCTTCAGAATTAAAGAGCCAGACTATGGCATCTCTAAGACTAATATGTCAATCAAATCCAAGGGAATAGTGGCCAAAAGATGTAACCCGCTGGGAGGTGATTTGACATTAGATGAAGCAAGCAGAAGTCACCCTGTTGCTGCATCCCAGCGCTGGCAGGCACCTTCTGTCAGCAGAGGGATCTGCACCTACACCAGCACCACAGCCATTTGACCGTACCCCTCTGGAGCAGTAGCTCCAACCGGGCAGAAAGGATATTTGTTTATGAGGTGATGTAGTGATTTTATTTTATTTTATTTTTTTTAAATAAATGTACTCCTGTTGTGGTTGAGACAAGTGTTGCTCTCCAGGTGGGCTGAGCCACACAGGGACGTCAAGGATGGCAATCTTGTTTGTCCCATGAATAAAGCAGGCCAGAGGGACCAAAAAAAAAAAAAAAAAAAAAAAAAAAAAAAAAGATGCTGCACAGCTTGGGCAAGAAAAGAGTTGTCTGTGTGCTGTTTGTTCAAGTGAATGTACTTGTAACTAAACAGGACTGTAGGTATGCATTTGTTGTTGCTTATTCCTGCTCCACAAGAGAGTTGACTGGCAAAGGTGGGGATGTCCATCCTGCTGCAAAAAGGGGCAGCAGCAGCACTTAAGATGCAACTGTCCTGCATCGCATCATCTGTACTTTGCTTGCAACAAAGCTCACTAGATTTGTTCTTTTTACATTTCTCAAAGCTCTTTTGCGTACGTACTTCCATTCAACTTTATAGCTGTACCAATCTGTGCATGTACGTGTTATGTGCGTTTGAGTAAGACCGGAGCGTAGAACCGGGAGTGAAATGGCCTCCTTGGGCTGTTTCATGGATGTAAATGACGACGTTGGCAGCGCTAGCTATTTTTGTTACACAAACATGGCCGCACATACTTTATATTGTCTTTAAATAACAGATTCCCAAGACTGGAGTCCAAATATAGTGAAACTTCTATGAAGGACCACGCTGGGGTTAGAGCAAAAATGAGTCTCCCAGCAGAGTGGTCTTTAGTTAAAGGTCAGAAAAAATTATAATTGGAAACCTTATTAGGATAATTTAAAAACCTCGGTGTAGATGCCAGCTGAAGGAATATTTAGTGCAGTAAGTACCTACGCTCTTATTTAGAGTCTGAGTCGTTTAAAAGGCTATTATAACCAATATAACGCAGTAGGAGAAGATAGCTTGGTTTACGTACATGAACTGCAGCTTTAACTTGGAAATTCCAGTAGTTTATACACTTAAGCTAGACCAGATTGTTTGCTCAGGGTCTTTTTTTAATAAGAGGGAGGAGGGGATGGTATGAGGAAAGGATTATTTTAGCAAGGGGAAACATTTTCAGAGCGCAGACGCATGAGATGCCATTTCTGAAAGTGCAAAACTCTGCACTCCTAGCAGGATACATTTCTTCCTTGTAACCCACCCTTTGCATATCACCTGAGAGATTACTCCTATTAAATAAATCAAATGCTTTTGGAGTTCCTGCTCTGGCATTCTTTACTGGGATACAAAGGGAGTTTATTCATTGTCCTGGTTTCGGCTGGGATAGAGTCAATTTTCTTCCTAGTAGCTGGCACAGTGCTGTGTTTTGGATTTAGGATGAGAATAATGTTGATAACACACCGATGGTTTAGTTGTTGCTGAGCAGTGCTTACACTAGTCAAGGACTTTTCAGCTTCCCATGCCCTGCCAGCAAGAGGCTGGGAGGGGGCACAGCCAGGACAGCTGACCCAAACTGGCCCAAGGGACATTCCATACCATGTGACGTCATGCTCAGTATATAAACTGGGGGGAATTAGCTGGGGGGTGACCGCTGCTCAGGAACTGGCTGGGCATCGGTCAGTGGGTGGTGAGCAATTGTGTTGTGCATCACTTGCTTTGTATATTCTATTATTGTTATTGTTATTATTATTACTATTTTATTTCAATTATTAAACTGTCTTTATCTCAACCCACGAGTTTTCTCACTTTTACTCTTCCGATTCTCTCCCCCATCCCACCGGGGGTGCGGGGGGAGTGAGTGAGCGGCTGGGTGGTGCTCAGTTGCTGGCTGAGGTTAAATCACGACATTCAGGTTCAGAGGAAGATAAGGGAGACCATTATTTCACCTTGTGCCAATGGATAAGAGCAACACCTGTACCGGGAACTCAGGTTTCTGCTCGCTGGTATCAGTACATACAAACAACTTTCTTCTCCAAACATTTTAGCCCAGTTTTCCCCGAGCCCATTTTATTCTAGCTATCTACCTGGCCCTATTGGAAGCGCCTCCAAGCCCAGTCACAGCCTTCTGCAGCTGTAAGGTGGTGCCAGTCCCGGGTGGCGGGCAGGACAGCCCACTGCAGCATCCCCTTGCCACAGCGGGGACTAAAGGCAAACCTGCACGTGCAAATCCCAGTGGTTACGGATAGCCCTGGCCCTGCAGCTCGCTGCCTCTTCCCAATGCCGCACAGGTACTTTGCCCAGCTGGTAGAGGCAGAAAGAGGGATTTAGACAAGAAGCCTTGCAGCTCTGCGCCAAATCCTCCTCCTCATCCCCTAAAATCCCTGCGTGAGCAAACTGGCAACGGTTGGGCTGATGAGATCAGCGGTGTCGGCTGCAAACTGACGCGGCTGAGGGCTCCTGGCAGCAGGGAAGCCCTCACTGCCTGTGCAGCCCTCCCAGGACTGGGAATTGCCAGGAATTGCCACTCCTTGGTTCCCTCTGCAGGTTATTCCTACGGAGACGGGGAACCTGTAGGAACAGGTGGGGTGGCTGCAATCCCATATGGAGTCAATAACACGGCACCAGCCTGATCAACAGAGATCAGCCAGCAGTACCAGTAGATATTTTACATCTAGATAAATACATACACATATTTGTGACTTCGGTATGGACCCCTGAGAAAAGTGGTCAGGTTACAGGCAGGTTTTAGAGACTCATTCTTGCACAGCAAAGCAAAAACCAGCAGCTATGTGCTGTGTCCCTCAACAGAGGGTTGGTGTAGCAAAGAGCAGCTTACCTCTGAGTGCTTTCTGCCGCCATCTCACAGGATGAGATTTAAGACTTGATTTCCAGAAGCATCTCAAATTCCACAGGTGAATCCAAATCTTGCTCGGAAAAATTGGACCCACTCATGCCATCTCCAGGCCTTCTTCTCCCACAAGCATCAAAAAAAGCTATCAGTTCAACTCCATTGATTTATATTGATACCACAGTCTTTGCCCAAAATGGTAGCAAGTGGTTAAAAAAAAAAAAAAAAAAAAGAAAAATCACCACTGAAAAAAAAGGTTCAGAAAAGTCATCTTTTCTTCCAAAACACCCCCTACAGAACCTTCCTAATTTTAAAATAGCATCACAAGATTAGGCCTTGGTGTTCTTTATATTTACTCCAAACAAGTGCATCCATTCCTTTTTCATTTTAATTGCCCTGCCAGAAGGTGTCTTCTCAATGAGATCTTAATTAGGAGAAGTAGCCTGTGGAAGCAGTGTATTGGATCCACCTGGGACAAACTGAAATAAATGTCCTCCCCCTCTCATTGCACTTAAATGTAGCCTTGAGATTCTCTTCAAAAATCTTCTTTTACTGTTTGCTGTTGTTCTCTGGCTGAGTAATTTAAAAGTCTAGTTATATGCCTTTATTTCTGCTCCAAGTGATAAAAGCTATGGAAGTATCTTTCTTTTCCCCTACAGAGCTAGGATTCAGTGGAGCGGATGGATGGATGGTTAGCTCCCGTATCTTCCTCTGTAGTTCAAATATGTATTTTGAGGGTGCCCATTTCATTCCCTAGGTACCTGTGCCATATATTTAACAGTAAAATAAGCTAAACCAACCTCACCTATCTGTGTCCTATCTAGGGCAGGAGGCAGGGTCCGAGCGGAGCCGCCTCCCGCAGCCGGGAGCAGGCACATGGCGGAGTAATAACACGGCCCCATCCTTCCATACACCAATGGTTTGAGTATGTTTCTGCTTCCGTTAGCTTATTTTAAGACCACAATAAAGCAAGCAATGTGCACGCATGTGTGTTTAATATAAATGATAATCTGCAGAAGCACCATTTCCTCGGTTCTTGTGGAGACGGTGCTGGCGCTGGGCTCTTGGGAAATTTGCAGCAATGGAATTTTTTAAGAGTTTGGGCTTGTGCTTTTTTTTCCCCTTAAGTTATATGAACATTTTCTATTCATCATGAAGATTTATTGATTGTTCTAGGGCTATGGGATAATTAAATATACAAAGGCTTGGCAGTTATAGTAGAGCATATTCTTTTAGAAATGCTAACAATATGTTAAATCCAAGGAATTCCACTCCTAGTACTCTGTGGGGTCATAAATAAGTTCAGCGCAGGGGATATAAATATACATGACACCATTTAAAAATCAGGTACATGACTGGACTATAGCTATTGAGTTTATGTCTTACTTATTCCTTAGTTACTAAGGTTAGTAACCCCTCCCCCTCACTTCCATTACACTCATTATTTTACGGCTGAATAAAATCATATATGTGTCATTCATGGGTTTTTAGTCCCATGAGGACTTATGTGCTAGAATTAAATGGAAATACATCATTCCGTGAGCATCCCCAACTTTTATGGAAAGTAAATTCTTGCCACCCCTCCCCTCCCCATGCTAACTGTCCGGCTATGAAACAGGGGGCTATCTGCCCTCCGAGTGAGATTTTATTGCTAAAATAAAGTAAAAATTGTTTGAAAACAAAGAACACACATCTTTATAGTAAAACTCAAGTTTGTTTTACAATTAGAGAAAAGAGTCACATGGTCCCCCAAAAACCCCCAAGTTTTATATATATATATTTTGAAAATATATTTAAAAACATAAAAAACTCTATAGTTAAACATATATTATGTTAATCAGTACACTTAAATATAGCTTAATTATATTTACAATATGACGCAGTTGCTTTTAAATTTTAATGCCAATTTCAGTTTTTCCCAAAAAACATAAAATTATATAAATATACAATAAATATTTATGTTACACAAGGTGAATAATAGAGAACAAGGCCACAGACATTAACTTACAGTTGCAAGAGTCTTTACTTTAACACAGCACTAGGCCTGCTGACATGCATGATATACCTTTGTCACAAACAGACCACAGCAAGAGTTTAATTAAGTGACATGAAAGAAAACCACCCCCCCATCTCTGTTTTAACTAAAACTGCCAAGCCTGCGATCATGGATGTATTAGGTCAGGCAGGTGAGAGCCGTGGGACTGCAGTTTAATTGCCAGTTTCACGTTATATCAATAGGCACAGAATTGGCGTATTATGGGGAATATCACTCTAGATGTAGTTACAGGACACGGTTCTTCTGTAGGTTCTCAGCTCCATCCCTTAGTCCCCCACCCGCATGGGCTGCCCTTTACCCCTCTGAACCTACCATCCCGCTGTTTTCATTCTGCCACACCAGCGCCACCCTTACCTATGCCGGGTGAGGACTTCTGACTTAAGGACGTTGCCACAATTAACTTTGGGAAATGAGGAACTTTAGCATGATTTATGCATTAACACTTCTCTTTTGGAAGTTCAATTTATTTGAACTGGGAATTATTTTATTCCTGTATCTGAATTAGATTACTGTCATGGCCTAGCTATCATTTCTTTTGCCAGCCTAGATGAGCGAGTGATCTGTTATTCACTCACTAGCATCATTCTTTCCCCTTCCTAAGCAACCAGCTCTGCTTTTGAGGGGAGCCACCGTTACACCATGTCTCTGCCGTAGTTTAGGAATACTGCTGAGCATAGCTCCTGAGCCACGTTTGGGTTATTAAATGCAAAGAATTATAACAGGCATACAGGTACTGGCCAGAGTGAAATGAAATTCTCCATTACACTGATGTTCAATTTGCATGAAGAATGCTTCAGCTGAAGTTTTAAGACGTTTCAGTAAGGTTTTTTTTTCATTTCTGATTTCTATGTGGGAGCCTGAATATCTGCAATTGATGGGGAAGGCTGAAGTTTGAAGTTCAGGTGGGTCACACAACCCTTCTCTTCTCATTCATGGTCCAGCAAGCACGTGGCCAATGCAAAAGGTTCTCATTTTACAGTTGGGATGGTTTTCCTTTGACAGTCAGTTATCCTAGGGAAGGGGAAGCCCTTCTACCCTAAGAAGGGCTTAGGGTAGAAGCCCTAAGGCTTCCTGATTTTGAAGGTACCTCTGTCAGCTTCCAGCATGAGTTTCTGCTAGTAATGACAAACTCAGCATTAAATATACCCTTCAAAGAGAATTATCATGGGGGAATCATATTTCAGACAAGCTTTGCCCAGTCCAAGTTTTTAACTAACTTCAACAGCAAGGCAGACTAATGTAGATTCTGCAGCATTCAGCAGTAGTTATGTTTTGCAGTGTTTTCCTCTTCGTTCAGCTACTTTTCCTTCATCTACAGGAATTACAAATATAGCATCTGCCTTCAGTGAGCTATTTCTGCCTCTCTGCCCACTGTAGTCAGCGCAAGCGCTATGCACGGCTCTTCGGCTTACAACCTGCCTTTTTAGAAATACTTCTGTCAGGATAGTTAGAGGGGTAGCGCAGGGCTAAATACGTCTATCAGAACCTAAGCAACTCC
Source organism: Aptenodytes patagonicus (assembly GCF_965638725.1). Lineage (NCBI taxonomy): Eukaryota > Metazoa > Chordata > Aves > Sphenisciformes > Spheniscidae > Aptenodytes > Aptenodytes patagonicus. Next base: position 7,121,107 of record NC_134955.1, read on the forward strand.
CGCAGCACTTGCTCTTCGCTTACTTCAAGAGTATTTTTTATGCCAATATTCATTTCATAAAATAAGGCTGACAGCAGAGGTAGAGCCACACGAACGTAAATTCTAATTGCTTTCAACTAGAGGCAGGGCCTCTTTCTGCCTCATTCCCTAGCTCTTTCCCAGGGCTCCTTCGGGCACGGATGCCACTGCAGCTTGCACACCATGCTTTGCAGGCCTGGGGCTGCTAGACGAGCTCTGGAGGGAAAGGCTGGGCTACCTGCATCAGTGTACAAGGCAACTCTCAGAGGATGCACAGGACCACATTCAGTGCCGACTACGACTTGGATTGCCTCAGTCAACCCAAAACACTGTTAGTTGTCCCTGAACTGGCTGAGCTACCCAGTCCCATGACAGACCTGATTTCAGATCCACTATCATCTTGCTAGACCCTTTTCTAGTGACGTTCTTCTTGTGCTTCACCAAGACATTTGATCCAAGCACAGTCTTTTATTACATGAAAATCATTGCTCTCAACACTCTATAGAATATTTTCTACACAACAAGCTCCAGTTGTATGGCAAATGAAATATTTTAAAGATGACAACCAACATCCTTCCAGAGGGAGGAAAGGGAACAAAAAACCCAAACACAAACAAACATGGTATAAGCAAATGCAGGTCTCAAAAGACAGCAAATTAAAAAAAAATAACCCAAAAAAGCATGTTGTCATACAGTTAAGTAAGTGCTGTCTTTAAGCCTGAAGTTCAACAATGTGAAGTGGAACATCACCATTCTTTTTCAGTTGCCTTTTTTTTATTTTTTTTTGTCAGTAGTTGGATTGCTATTGCAAACACCTTCACAACATACAAAAAAACCAAATTCGTTTTTAATCCAGAATAAGGTAATGATTTTTTTTTCTTTTCAATCTGATGGGAGTTCAAAAGTAAAAGAGAAACAGTAAAACTATGACAACAGCACCTTGACATTGTTTTAATTCCAACGCTATCAGAAGTTAAAAGCAGTAAACAGATATAATACTAACAGGAATAAAGATACTTACTGTCTAAAATGTAAACGGAATGTTTTGGTTCAATTTATTTTTCTGAAAGAGGACAGTTTATCATCAATCCACAATTGAAGCAGCATGCAATTTTATTCTTTTTTTTTTTTAAACTTTTTATATTTTCAATTCTTGGCAACGGCAACAAACCACAATGTTATCAAGGAATGTAATGCAGACTTTTTTGTTTGCTTGTTTTTCTTTTTTTTTGGTTTTTTTTGTGGGTTTTTTTGTTTGTTTTTTTTTTTGTTTTGTTTGTTTGTTTTTTTTTTTTTAAACTTGTGCGCAAATGACTTTTGTTCCCCTTCAGGTCATGGATATGTTCAATAAATAGATTGTGGAACCACTGTACTGTATAAACTTCAGTTATACATGCAGTCCATAAAATTATTTTTTACTGAATAATTTACCCTGTTATGTATATATACAAATAGATAATTTTGTCTCAATATAATCTATACAACACGAATCCACTATCTTCCCCTTTTAATGGTTAATGTACATACACAGGAAGTGTCTATCCTTATAAAGCGCCAGCCAACTCTCTTTTTATTATCCATGGTGAGAGCTCTCACGTAAGACTGGGTAGTTCGGCACTGGGAGTTCCAGTGCCTCTTGTCTATGCCCCTGCATCCCTCCTTCGTGTACCCCTTGGGGTTGCATTTGGTCTCATAGAAGTATTGCTTCAGTTGGCCTTTGGGTACTGGGACTTTTTCCAGGACTGTGACAGTCGCCCCAGACATGTCCACTGCAGTCTTTTTCTCTGCTGCCGTCACCCACTCGCTCGTGCTGTCACATACGCTCAGTTCCCCGCGGCGAGCTGGGTCAGAGTGGCGCCGGACCCTCATGGACATGTTTGCAGCATCCAGGTAGTTTTTGTACTCCTCGAGCAGAAAGAGCAGTGGGGGTTCCAAAGGCACTTGACTGCTTAGCATGACTCGGGATGTGTACAAGTCTGCATCCTTGTTTTCCTCGCTGGGCTGGATGTCCTGGTCCTCATCTAGAAGCTCCTCTATGACATGTTCAAAAGTGTCCGCCAGCGATGTCAGTCCTCTTGAACCAGCATTGGGCCCATTTAGGCTCTCAAGAGTCCCATGGGTCCGAAGACCTGGGTAAGCCAAGCTGCCTTGTCCTCTTACACTAGCTTCTTTCATCGGGGCAGCTTTCATGCAACTGAAGTATGAGATAACCATAGTAAGGAAAAGGATGGTCATCACTCTTCTCACTTGGTGGAACTGTTAAGGACAAGAACAAGGGAAAAAAAAAAGATTTAACTTACGAGGGACGGAGTAATAAAAATTCACCTGAGTTGTCATGAGACATTACGCATTTTCTGCGGAGATCTGCTGCATGCAGCCGCAGCTCATTACTGGTGATAAAGCATACTCTTGTACAAGGGTGTTCTTTCATTTAGAGTTTCAGATACAGCATATGCCAAAGCTTAGGCAACACTGATACCAGCAAGTCAGAGTTCTTACGTGCCAAAGTCTTTCTGTAGAAATTATTAGATTAGATACTATGCAGACTCATTTATTGACTGATTACACCTATTTCAAGTAACAGCAAAAGCAGAACTGCTATTTAGCAATCCAACATTTCAGCAGTAAAAGGCTGTTTCACAAGTATGAAAGGCAAGGCTTCCATTGGAAGTGCAAATGCAAATACTTGATTTTTAAGATCTCTCCATGCCAAAAATATTTCATCATTCTATCCACAAGAAATTGAACAGCACCAGGATAAATTGCATTTGTATTTTGAAAACAACCTTCAAAACACAGGAAGAGGCCATACAAATTCTGAGGTCTCCACAGGTCAATTCCTCATATAAAAGTAGAAGGTATGTATGCATAAATATAGAACAAGAAAATGGTACAGGACAGTATGCTTGCTACCATACTAAATTTGAGCTGGAAAGATTGCTTGAATCATGTGAATGCCATGGAGAGGACTTGTTGGATTACAGAGCTGATAAAGAGCTATACTGAAATGACAGTACCAGAACCACCATACTGCACTTTCCCAGAGCCCCATACCACCTGTTCTGAAGTGGACAAAGCACCTATTTAAACCCAGGTAAAGCCCAGAGCTCAGCATGAAAACCAGAAGCACAACCAGCCCTACTGCCATATTGAAACACAGCAGTTTGCCTGTTTCTCTCACATTCTGCCCCAAATTCTGGCACGTGTTATGGGCCATGCTTTGAGGCTCTTGTGTACGCTTGGCTCTGTCCTCATTGAGCATGGAGGGGTAGCACTGGGAAAGAGTGCCGGTAAGAAAACTCCTTACCAGCCTTGGAATCAGTACGATTCACTCCTATCAGCACTCCCAACAGCCTGGGCTTGCATGACTGCTCCTTCCCAAGCGCTTTGCTAAGTCTCCATAGATTGTACATTCCTCAGGGTAGAAATTGTTTCTTCCTCAAGTGCAGAGTACACACTTTAGGTACTATTACAACAAGAACCCCCCAAATCCTGCAGTGACAGAGAGCTATGCTTTCTGTCTGATCCCAAATGCTACTACAACATCCATCTCATCCAGTTGTTATTTTTCCTCCTTCCGATCCCCGCTCTCACCAGTTCTGCTTGCTAGAAAGCAATGGCATTGTTCACATTTTTGAAGCAGCAGCTAATGCTTGTTTCAGAGCTTTTGAAGTTCATTCGGAAGTACCTCATACTTGGCAGCGCTCATTGGAGTAAATGCTATTTCTGTTTGCCAACAGGGTGCTATGTAAAAAGCCTTACTTCATCTCCTGCAAATATGCTGTGGGAAACTAGTACTCTTAAGACTCGAATATGGAAAGACAATCTATCATAAAACATACAAAGAAAATGAAATATGTACTAGAAAGGCAGTGCCCAAAATGTAGGTCTCAGTTTACATAATGAAGTGGGGGTGGGAAGTGTTTGGGTTTGTGTCCATGCCCCCCTCACCCCCAGACTCCCACTAAACAAGATTTTGGCGAAGAACCCTCTCTACCCCAGCACAACTCTTCCTTCATCCCTCCATCTCTCTTCCTGTTTAAAAGTGTTATTGTGGCATAGATTTATTAACATTAAACAAACCTGACATCTGTGACTCACAGGAACATAGTGTTTGCTCTAACCATGCAGAACATTAATATTTTGAAGATTTTTTCATCCTAGGATTTTTAAAACATTCTACAGGGAGTAATAACAGATTTCTTCCTCAAAGGGGAGGAAGAGAGACACTACAGAGATTATTTACAACACAAGGAAGAAGGTTATCAGTCTTCCTTTATCAAACAAGGAGAGACAAGACAAGAGGGAAAAGGGGTGGTTCAGCTAGCATACAAATGCAGAGCCAGTGGAACAGGCAACAAAAACAATATTCATACGCTCCCTCTTCTGAGAATTGTTTTATATAAAACTTAAGAGGAAAAAAAAAAACCCAAACACCCACACCACACTGTGACCACCAGAGCAGTGAACAGAACACAGATCTTCTGGCTCCTAATCAAGTTCCTGTTATTTTTATTAGAGTAGTGCCCAGAGGTCCCAGCCAGTATCTTGACTCTGGAGGACAGACTCTGTCTGAGCACGTAGCACCCCAAAGGGCCTTCCAGTGTAAAAGAGAGAGGACCCAACACGAGAGGCACCAAGACAAGCACAAAACAGAGGAGAAGCTTGCACCCATCAGCCAAGCGCACCTGTTGGAGGCTGAGCATTTACTTTTCAAGTTAGGTAGGTGAACAAAGGATAGAAGGATTCCTGGACCAGGCCACATCCTTCACTATTGTCATTGGGCTGTTTACTTCTTACAGTAGCAATGAACTTGGAGGGATGTGAAATGAATAGAACAGTGGCTGTGCAACTTCGTTTGCATGGACATTTTTCTTACAAGGAAGGAGACAGAGGATAGAGAGGTGAAGAGAAACCTCACCAATTGACTTCAGTAAGTCCTCAGCATCCTCCGCCAATGGCTGGCTGGTCACCTGATCTAACAGTACTTTATATCTCACGTTAAATTAATCCTTCCTTAATCAATTTTGCCTTCCATTTAGGAAGGAAACTGCTGTCAAGCTTGATCAATTTACATCCCATCCAATGACATACAACCACCGCTATTATCTGGAGTAGCAAGAAACAATGTACAACTAGGCTCTGAAAACCAACAACTTTAAGACAGCCATTATCCACATAACATTACTGATAATACACAAGAAAGCATGTTCCCCTAAAAGCCACCCCTCTTCCTCCCATTTATAACAGAAGAGTATGTCAAAGTAAGCTTTACCAGCGCAGACACATGGAATATTGCTAGCAAGCAAACACAGATCAAACATCTACTCCTTTGTAAATGAGTCCCAGACTAAGCCGAACTGTGCAAGCAGGATGTGAAAAGATTCTTCTCTCTATCTTGACAGCGACTTGAGCAATATACACAGTCCTTGTCTTTGGCAGCAAAATTATATCAAGTGATTTAATATGAGGAATTAATATTTTAACACCCAGGAAATCTCTTCATTGTAGAGGCCATAGCAGTTTCTAATAGCAGCTGCTCAAAATCTACTAGTTTAACATGCTGCAGCAGAGTAAGATTTAAATCTCACTCCATAGGTAGAAACACACAACCTTTCAGCTACTGTTGAAGTGATTCATGAATGCACAGTTCATCTCTTACTTAGTGTGGCAGGACCAATATCCCAACACAGCACCAAAAGGTCATTGGAAACACTTTGGATGGCAGCTTCCAGTCCTTTTCCTCTGCTCCCCAACTATCAAACGTTCATTATGTTGCAAAGATTAAAAAGATACTACCTGTCCTGTTACAATAAGTGCCTTGTAAACCCCAAACCCCAACAGATTACATACACCCTTCCAATTACGAAGAAGTCACCATGCCACCCTACGCAGAAGCAGAACTGGGGTGGGAACATTGGAGAAAGCTGTATTTCCCTGGTTTCGCAGCACGCTACTACTGAGGAAGGTACTGCCCCTTTCCATGCTGGGCTCATCCACCACTACGAGGCCTTGCATGGAGATGTCCCAGTACTTCTGTGTACACCCACACCTGATGCTAACCTGGTAGACTGAGCAACTATTTCCCACAGAGGGTCATCAGTGCTGAGTATTTCTTAACTGGAGCAACCTGGCTGACACCACATGTTCTGAGGGCATCGATACAACTGAACACCAGACAAAAAAGAGTAGCCATGGCCACTATTAGTCAGACATGCAGCTAGAAAAATACAAAATAAAAATCACTGATGATTCCGCCTCAGTCTGTAGTCCTAGCATGCATCCATCCCCTCCCTTCTCAGCTGTAGGAGGTTCAGGTCTCTACTCCCCACCTTCCAGGAACAACAACTAAAGGCTGCAGCTTTTGCACTCCTCCCGTTCAGCTATGTCACTAGGCATATAAGATCAAAGACTTCTCTAGAAGAGGAAATCTTCATTCAATTGCTGTCCCATAGACTGCTGTATACACCTATTAACTTGTATAAAATAGATACAAGCTATTTAAAATAGATGTATGCTAGCCTCCTTGAGACCTAGCCTTAAGCTACTCCCTCAGGTCACACAAGACGTCTCTGTCAAAACAACATTTGAGATTGGTTTCCTGAATGACGTCCATTCTCATGGCTGCAACAACATCCCTCCTTCTCTCATGCAGCATAGCAAAGCTGAAGCAACGAAAAGAGGTCACCCACCATGGACCAGATCTCAGGAAGACGTGACCTAGTTTGTACTTCAATAAAGTCCATACAATTACAGCTAGAATAAGGGCACATAATTGTGGCAGTCATCTCCACTAATGGGAAGGAGGCTCGTTAAATGAAGGTCATGTCAATTATCTACAGCTAGTTTACATATGCAGTCAATTACCTAGCTGTATTATTTATTTCAGTATTTGTATTTAATGAGGATTCACCAGTTAACTAAAAATAATGAAATAAAACAATTATTTTAAGCAGAAGTCTAGCAGCTTAACAGGTTGTATTTCCAGCAGAGAGACCTGAGGAACAGCTGTGAACATGTACTTGCTTTTCTGCATCCTGATATGTGCTATGAAGGTTGAAATAACTTTCAGTAGTGAATAGATTCATAATGCTTTAATCTCCAGAAAGGAGTGTGCGGTAGAAGATAAAATTAGCAGCAAGAAGACATTCATTTTCTGCCTTGCCATTTTCTAAGACCTTTATACAAAAGTTCAATTTACTAAATACTACTGAATGGCACAGGCACGAGTTCCTGCTCTACGCATCATTGCTGGAGTGTGTGAACAGATACCAAAATGGGATGCATGTCAGCACATGATTTGCAAAGACTAAATGTACTGAGAACAAATAGTATTAACCTTTAACACATGCATAACTGGATGTCTGACGCACTCTGGTTATCCTTGCGGCTATTTATGCAGCCAACTATATAATTACTTTTTATTACTGAAAATAAAGCGCCCTCCCCCCCCAATACATACACATGCACACCCACACCCAATTTGTATTCTTGTAAGTTGGTTCTTCATGTCAGGAAGAAGAAACCCATTTTATTTTTATTCTCATGGTGGTTTTCCCTGAGGTAATAAAATCTACTTAGCCATAATGCCAGAGATGGCAGAGACGAAGAACCATTTTGAAGACTAAGACAAATAGCAAGCAAATTTACAAGTAGTTGTAAACTACAACTTTTAACATAAGAAATTTGCTTACGTCTTATGTTGCTAAATATTGCCTATGGTACAGCTTCTGAGAGCAAAGAAACTCCAGCAATGCCTACATTGGCTCTGGAGAAGTATGCATCTGTTTAAAGCACTACAAGGAGTTTTTGTGGGGTTCCAAGATTTTATCAGACTCTCTCCCCAATGCATAAAAAAAAAAAAATCACAACTTCTCCTGTCAACCAGAGGTGGGAAAGAACTCAAAGAAAATAATGGCAAAATAATAATGCCATGACATTACACCCTCGATCTTTCACAGAGTTATGTATCAGAGTTTCCTACAAACTTTCGTCATACCTTTCTGGACACTCACACAGCCATGCAAAGGGCACACTTGCTTCAAAGCTCTGAGAAAGAGAATTCAGCTGCTCTAATGGGCACAGACCAGACAGTCTCCTCATTACAAGCATGCTTTACTTAAATTGGCCAAGTGCAGGACTACGAGGAGTTCCCAGTAGGATTTCTGTCGGATGGATCTCAGACCCATTCTGCCCATACCAGGAAGCAGGCAGGAGGAGTTTTGGCAGTATGTGCAAGTGAAGGAATAGCAGGCCAGACTCACAGATGGTATCAGAGCTTTCAGGGAGACAACACCCATGGAAGAGAACAGATGTGCGTTATTTTTATTCTTTTACAATGGGAACTGATTGTTGAGCCAGTGACACATACTGCCTTTCCAGCTGTTCGTACAGCATCCTGCACACGGGGCACTCAAACTGCACGTGGGTTTGCGATCCCTACTGTAAACGAAGACACTCAGCTCCTAAAGGATACTTGTGTGCATGCCACTAAACATACCAAACACAATATGCTTTACCACAACATTTTTTGCCAAAATTTCATGTTGAAATACCCAGGTATGCCCTGAAAGTCCCCCTCAAATAAAAACGCTACCAGCAGGTTTGGTTTTGCTCATCAGGAGTATCACGGGTAGGGTAACATGCCGTACTCCTATTGCCATGCCAAAAATACTGTACAGTGAGGACATGACTTCCAAGCCTAAAACCTAAGCATTAGCAAATTCCAGTTTCAAAATTGACTTCAGGCTTAGAAAACTGCATTAATCTGTTTTAGAATATTTGTCAAGATACATTCATGCCATTACTGTGTTCATTCAGAAGTAACATTATGCAACCTCTGTGAAGGGAAAGTTCACCTATAGAACAGGCTACCTAAAACCCCCCACAAAACAAGAAAAGCAACCACAAAACCATTCCATGAAATAATTACTCCATGCCAAGATACTATCTGGTTCCTCCATGGGAGCAGATAATTACAGTTCTCCGAAATCATTTGCTTTGATAGCCACTAGAGCTTTATATAATGCTAATTTAACCCGTGCGCAGAACGCTAGGGCAGAACCTCAGACCTTTGAGCAGCATCTGTGGTTTGTCTTCCATTTCACTAGGGCTCTTTGGTATGAAATACTGTGCTGAATCGTCACAGGACTAAGCTATTCTGCCAAGTACACACATGAAGCTCTCACTGAAGTCAACGATAATTGGCACCCGAGAGCAGGAACAGAACGGAACACGTTGCGTGCAAACTAGCGTGAGTTGGATCACTTGTACTGTGACATGTGTCCGGCAGCCCTGGAACAACCCAGAAGCTGCTGTACCAGTTGAGCTTGGATCTTACAAGTGCCTATAAACTATTGAACAGCATGTAAAACATCCCACGCACCCATCGGTTCTGCTGCAAGTGGCAAGCTTCCTAGGACCTATAGGACGTTATGCACTCAACAGGAACATAAGTGAAGCTTAGCCAAGGAAAATCAATGGTTAACAAGCATAAGCATCAGATGGAGCAGTTACCCATGGTTTGGGCAGGCAGTGCTTTCTCTAGGGTAAGGGAGGAGAGCGAGGGCTATACCCATTTGTTGCAAGACTCTTACCTTTGCTGAGACCCTGACTGTGTGTGGCATTGCTGTAAGAGAATACCTTGCTTTTAGCCATAGTCAGTCCTTGAAATGAAGCAGATGAGTAGTTGTGATGTGCATGAACCAGAAACTGGAAATGCCTGTTGTCAGAGTCCTGACAGGTATTAACAATATGCCTGCATTTGCCAGTGGTGTTATCAGTCATCTTTTGGCTGCCCGCCCTCGTGTGCGCATTTCTCTCAACACATGCTCAGTCCAGTTGTTAGCACGGCATCTCCATGGAAGTACCTTCCACAGACAGGGCAAGGTATAAAAGCTTACACTGAGGTACCAGAGCAGCTTCTGGGAGTATTCAAGTCCAAAGTTACATGGGAACAACCAGACCAAGAGCAGAAGTTTGTAAGTTTGCAAAGCCACTTACATTAATGGAATAATGAGGAATTTATATTTAACAAGGATGTACTCATTAGGAATCTAACCCACCTCACTGGGCAGCCAGCCCTGCATGTGTCCTGCTTTATCTTTGGAGATAACACTGTTGGAAAATTATGTTAATATGTTAACATAATTGTATTGAAAACAGCTTGGCAAGAAGTGCTCTTTCACCACTGATATTTTACTATGACAATGCAGCACACCACAGATTTCAAATCATTATAGTTTTCAGCTTTCTTCCCATCTTCTAAGTGGTTTCGTGTTGAAACAAGACTTTTGCAATTGCTATGCCTGGGTCTCTATCCCTAATCTGTCTTAAAAATTTGGGGGCCCAACTTCAACCGGATTCAATAAAGGGATACAAGTTTCACAGACAACACTATTTCCACAGTCACGCGTTGTAGCTGGCGTGTACTTGAGACCCACCCAAGTAAGCTCCCTCCCCTCCTCCATCCTTAGTCAGGCAAACACCAGTGTATGGGCTTACCCACTTACAGACTTACAACACTGCGTATTGTTGCTGTCATTTCACAAGCTCCACAGAGGAAAAGGGTTTGGAATTACTAGAAGGGGTGAGGAGGTGCATCTGGCAAGGATGCAAGTGTCTGAAAACAAGCTTCATTAGTTGTACTGCTCAAGGTACAAACGTTTAATGGAACATAAAGAAAAACCCGCAGCCTTGCAGGAAAAATTAATTTATCAAGCTCCTGCCTTCTCCTAGTTGTATAATGGTGTAATTTCTTTCACAGAGGAGTACTACACTGATTCCTGTGAATTACATGGACATTGGGTCGGAAGGACCCAATTAAAAGTGCAGTTTACCTGGTTCATGGCTTTTCATACTTGCCACCACATAAAACTATAGATTGTGGCATCATGGGAAATTATTTCCACAAAAACTGTTGAAGTTCATTGAGGCAGTATGCTCCAGTAGACCCAATTCTGGTGGACACAGTCACTGCCTGGTGTAAATCCATAGTGCTCTGTTCATAGATTTATACCAGCTGTGAAGGTGGCCCAGTACTTATGTGGTCATAAAAATCAGATGGGGCCAACACCTGAACTATAGCTAATAGCTGTATCAGAACAAAATGTGACAGGTTTCAGCAAAACAGCTTCCTCACACTCAGGACTCCTGAAGGATACATGCATATTTGGTAATGATTACACTTTAAAGAGGAAGAAAAAAAATTCTTTCTAGGTGTGCAGACTAGCTCCTCCCTTCCCCCACCGATATAAGCACATAAATAGCCCAGACATGTCTATAAACAGAAGTATGCAAAATCCAGCCCAACACCACCTAACTTTCCTCCGCTCCGCACTTGGGTGTCTTGTTTCATGCACACACACCCCCGCTGAAGAAAGTGGCTTTGCTGCCAGTGTACTGTTCTCACTGTAAGGGCCCTTAAGCTCCAAAGGGTAGGTTTGTATATGGGATTTCAGTCATTAAATAAACACTTCTCTAGAAAAACTTCAATACCTGTCCCTACACATAAGCAGATCCTACTGCCCTGCAGGGAAGGAGAGCCTCTCTTCAGATAGCTGGGGGTGGGGGAAGGAAAGAGAAAGTTAAAGCGAGCAACATTAAATTACCCAATTAGTCTGTTGAAAACAGCTAAGTGTTCTCCCTCTCCCAAATCTCTGCACAACACAATAGATTATCTAGAAGTCACCATCCTATTCAAAATCAAAAGCAGAGCTGTCTTATCAAAGATAATTAGTAGTTCTAGAGAGGAAAAAACACTTAGAAGTTGCAAGAGCAGAGAGACCTGGTACTTGTGCTGCTGGGACTCTCCACTTGTACAACATTTCTTGGAGAACACGCTATCAAAGCTTCCAAAGCGCTTTGCAAACATCGAATCTCAACATACTTCGGTGAGGAGGAACCGCATCAGAAATCCCATTTTCCTTCTGGGTAGGCTGAAGCCCATAAAGACGTTTAAGCAACTTATCCCGGACTGCACAGCAAGTCGCTGCTGAACCGGAGGAGAAGAGGGGACCCCAATCCCTCGCTTCAGCCACTACACAAAGCTGCCTTAACCATATGTATCATTCACATATTTTGCAAATCTCTCTATGGTAACTTAGATGTCTAACCCAGAAAGAGGCAGGGCAGCTGATTAAAACCTTAGGGGTATTATTTTGAATACATATGCTAGCTCACTTCCATCTGTGTTGTTAATTAGTTCCTGACTGTAGGTTAAATGTAGGGCATGTTGTCACGAGCCTAAGGTGGGGTGGCAGGACCTCCTGCTATTGCCATATGGCTTTTTGTTTCTTCCTTCATTCTTCAGCTTTTAGCCTCATGCTTCTAATTTGTGGGCTCAACCATTATGTAACAAAGAACAACAAGAAAAGCAAAACTAGTGTTAAAACAGAAACATTCTTCACCATTAAAACCTCTATGAGGTTTGATTTGAAATGCAACACAACTTCCTGTCTCATCCAGAAGCTGCTTTTACCCACAGCAAGTTTTCTATGAAATTCAGGAAAGACCTATTCCCATGGAGAACTACTACTGCACAAGTAGGTATTGACCAGCCCTATAAACACAAACCAGGCAGCTTGCTGGGGGACCAAAGGTCAGCCTTAATTTGTATAAAATAGAGAAGAGCAAGGCTATGCCTACCCGTAATATAGATGCTGAGCCCTTACAGGGGATGAAGCCAGTGTAGCAGCACCATCCCCATCACAACAATGAAAGGAAAAAAGATGACTGAGTTCTGGTCATTTTTTTTTTTCCTCTAATGCGTGTCCACAGATGTATCTTTTTGTTAAAAATAGAAACAGCTCAGGACTGTCCTCGACAAAACTAGGAGTCTTGTTTTGAAGTATGCCTGAACATGACTAATTACAAGATATGCAGAGTATCGGCAGTTCCCCTGCAGTCATTTTCTAGTGAGTACAACCTGAATACTAACAGGTCTGGTGGTGCTTTGCGACCCAAGACTTGCTCCGAAGCATTTAATTTAGAGTAGACATGGAAGTTATTTATTGTGTTTTCTCGCTCTCATTGCACACCTGTCCTTCCATTAGTTAGAGGCAGGGGAAATGATTTCTGGCATTTCCAAGCATAAGAGTCTATAATTTTCATAACAATTACAGGAATCAGAGCAAGGTAAAAAATATACAACAGTATCTATGTTGAACAAAACTGATTAAGAACCAGGTGATATGACTTCATGCTTAAGAATTATGGAATTCAAGATGTTGCATCTAGGTTTGTCAGACTCGGGAGGTAGACTTCTTTGGAGACTTAGACCTCTAAGTATTGTCTTAAATCTTATTTCTGCTGGTTTGGGGGTTTTTTGTTGGGTTTGTTTTTTTTTTTTTTAAATGGAGGCATGTGGAATTGCCTCACTTAGCCTTTTGCAACATCCTTGCTCATCATTAACGCTCCTGCTACTTTTGCGGTTACAATGGCAGAAAAGTTTGCACAGGGGGCAGCAGAAATTAATCATTAGTGCAAAACAGAGAGAGAAAAGGACTTAAAATGAGTCTTCCAAGGAAGGCAGCTTTGTTCTTTGTTTTAAATTGAGGTACTGATCATTAGCTTTTAAGGGGAAAACTAATTTTCAGACATTCTTTTTCTTGTCATTACACAAAATTCGTATTTCTGCGAGAAGACTTAAAGAAGCACCTGCTTATCCTCTCTCTTTGCACCATTTCATTGGCAGCAACCTGCAGACACCATACCAGTAAGTACCCTGCTGTTGTAATGAGACATGAAACATCCTTCTTCGCCTCCTATAAAATACAAACAATCCTTCTTCACCAGTCTGCAGGACATTAGCTGCCAACAAAAAAAATAATCATGACATTGACATGAACTGTAATGTTTATATCTGGAAAAGCAAAAATGGAGAACTTCAGATGTGTTTATTTCTAGTTTTGGTTCAACCCATTATAAAGATAAAGGGCGGTCATGATGTTCAGCAGCAAATTCATATTTCACCACAGTTTCCTGGCACGGGTTCTGGTTAAGTTACCCTTGCCAGCTTGAACTTGTTAGTGGCTTTGCTTCCCCCTTGGACTCACACTGGCTTTCAGTACAAATTCTATCAAATAGCATTTCTCTCTTGGCATTTACGGCTCAGTCAAACTGGATTATCAACTCAAAAGGAATGTAAATAGCAAGTGAAGATCCAAGTCTTAATGCAGGCAGCCAGCAGGCACAATTATCTAGAAATACCGCAAAACAAGTCCAGTCGCTCATCCCAACAGTGTCCATACACTTCTGTAGTATGGTGACAGCTATGACTAAGGGGAGCCTGGTTTACTTAGTAATCCAGCCCTTGAATAAAGTTTAGATTTCATTTCTTTTCATCTCAGTATATCAAGTACTGAACACTCACCGAGAGCGCCATGGCCAGCGTAAAGAAGGGTAAACTAAACCATATGGATACTAAACGTTGCACCAAGCTTAGAAAGTAAATGGCATAACGGACTAAGGAATCCAGAGATCATAACCTTTTATTCCTTGATCTAGACAAAACTGCGTTTCTCCAGGAGCTGTTATGTTTAAAGAAAGCAGTGTTTTGATCACGTTAGATAAGGCACAACATGTGCTAGAATTGGCACAAGATTATGCTTAACTCTCTTTTATAAGATATGTACTACAGGATTCTGGGCGGAGGGGGAGACTAGTCCTGTTCTTATTGTTACAGCCTTGACTGCAGCAACATGCTCCAAGTCTTTTGCATGCTGAGTTAATAAAAAGCGCGTAACAGCATTTTGCTCAAGACTTTGCCTAGTTTGATCTTTTTCCAGACTCCTCCTGCTATGCTACATGCATGCAAAGGACTACAAGCCTACCTGTAGCCCAGTGCGTGTCCTGGAGAGGCAGAGGTTGGATGTGGAACTCCAGCTGAGCCAAGGGTAGTTTTTCAAACACTAGTTTGGTACAATGGCTCTCTCCTCATACACCCTCACATGGTATAAACGGTCTGCAGTTGCCTCCTCACTTGAACGGCAAATGCCCCTGTGTCACAGCTCCTCAGTTTCCCACAGGAAAACTGTTCCCTCAGAAGCTATACGTTAAGCACTTATCCCAATATACTTTACACTGACAGATTTCAAGTATCTTAAGAAATTATCAAAACCATCACCTGGAAAGGTATGCAGTACATGCCATCAACTAGTGGCTTGCACTTCCAAGGCTTTGTGAAATGGAAGTTCTCAGCTCCCACTGAGGTTTAGTTGTGTTGGGTTTCTTACTCCACTGGGCATTTGATAACCATAAGCTAGCCGTTATTATAAAAGCCCCCAAAACATACTGCGTCTGTAAGAGTCAAACAGGAATAACTGCACATGAGATGAGTTCAGCGGGTAAAAAAGGCACATTGTTTCTTTTTATAAGCAGTTCCTCACAAATTAAATAGGGAACAGTGCTTATTCTTCTCTCCCAAATGCAGAGGAAGAATCTGCTATAGCCAAAGATTGATGTACAAAACATACAAATCGGAAGTTGTGAGCTCAAAACAAAACAGGAAACTATATCCTAAGAACCAAGGGGCAGCTATAAAAAGTGTATTCCATGTTGTAGATTTGGGGTAGCAACAAATACCCACACACACAGTTTAACTTTGATACTTAATTTTAAAATTGGGAAAATTCTGAATCTAGTGAAACCAAGCTAGAGGCTGCTGAGTCGACACATTAAGAAAATGAGAACTTTTTTCTATTCTATTCCACCAAATATCTACTAAAGGACACCCCCTACCAAGTAGGGTTCAATGATGGGGTAGGGAACAAACCCCCTCTCCTGCCAAACCAACTCAACTCCTTAAGGGACTGGTTCTATATTGCACTTTTTTGGTGCAAGCTTTAGACACGCTATCAGGTCTTGCTGAGAGCTGTAACAAGCCAGTATAAATTTGACTTGCAAATACTTCTTTAGGTGTAGCCTAAAGTTCAGCAAGCAAATGATTTACTGAAAGTGATCCTTCTTGTTTACCTATTGGAGCCACACAAGGAAGGCTGTATAAAGATTAGTTACCTGCATCGCTAGAACAGGATTCACAGGTACCACTTCAGTTAAAGCCCGGTTAAAAAAAGCCCGCATGCATACACTAAATTTACTGCTGCGAGTAAGAACGGTTGGGATTAGCAGCCTCACTCATTGTAATTGTCCAGCCTCACTTCCAAGAGCCAGCCATAGCAGCGTGTTTGGTTCGTGCATCTCTAGGTGGCGGTAGCTGCTCAGATTTTGAGATACCAAGAGATGCTTATCTCCAATTTAGCAACCAGTATTCCTCCCATCCTCCTAGAATTGCCTTTCCTAATTTGAAATGTGACCCCCTCCCCCATTTCTTCATAATTTATAGTAGTCTGAAGCTGAGTCACAAGGATTTCTGCATTTTCCTAACCAAGTACACAAGAAAAAGAAATGAACTGCCAAAGTATTGAGGTAATTTATAGCGTAAAGCATTGAGAGCTTCTAGTCGATCAAAGGACTCAGAGAAACAAACATAAGAACAATCATGCCTTCTGTTCTGTACAAATGCCACGGCCAGAAATAACTGTCCTAATTAAGTGGTTTCAAAAAATGACTTCTCTGAAAGATACAATATTCTTACCGAGGAAAGTATATGACTGCTACAGTCTTATGGCAGCTGTCACCAGGGCATGAAAATCCACTAAATGAAGTTTCCTTTTGCTTCCTCCGGTTGTCCATGGGACTCATCTTCAGACAGCTGTAGCCATGTGTGATGCCTAAATTGTGCTGTAACGGGACATTCTGCTACCACTAGTATCAGTGTTACTAAAGGATTACAATCACATCAAATCAGCATCATCCCAGCCAACCCTCTGTTCACAATTCATAAAGGGTAGAAATGGTGCCTGAGATGAGGTTGGCTTTTTTTGGTAAGACTGTTGCCTATTCGGTCAAGTCCATAGCATCTTCAATATTTCAGACCGTTCCATGTTGATTGTTACTGTTGGGTGTAGCAGTTGAACTCCACTGGTCTATAGCTGCCTGACAATTAGGTCCCGAATGTTGAAAAGGAGGAAAATATGAGCCTGACGCTACAGATAACCTACACTTTATGCATGTGACTGTTTGTCCTGTTCTGCATGGACAACTCCTACAGTGTTCCTCATTGGACTGCTCAGAGCCTAAAATCGTAAGCAACATGGCCAACATAAGACTACATCAGAGGACACAGGCCATAGTATAATGGCTACCCTGTTAACTCACACGTGTATCTCCAAAAATAAAGCATTTCATTCTTCTGTATATATATTATATATATATTCTAATGTTTCCAAATCAAGTAGCATAAGGATTTACATTGATAACATCTAAGTTTAAGGCACCATAGCAGAGTTGCCAGTATACACTGCATAGCAAAATCTGTTATTTATTGTTTGTTTTACAAAAGTGCTGAGAAGTCCTTGTCGGGTACCAGGAATAGAAGACAGGCAAAACAATCTCTGCCCCAAACAACTTACTGTCAAAGATAAGACTGAATAATAGGTATGGATAAGGAAGGGAAACAGTAAGATTTGTGAGCTGGCAGACGGTGGGCACAGGCTACCAGCCCCATCCCAGCTTGTGCATCAGGTGGTTTGCTCAGTACACACCTGTACTGCTTCCTAATGGTGTACCGCAGGGAACAAGAGAGTTGTTAGGCACAGCACCTTCCTAGCTGGAACCGAAGACAGTAGGTTATTGAGGTACCACTTCATTTCAGCAATACACAAAAATAGCTTAGCTTCAGTGCTTTTAAAAGCTTCGTTTTAAAGGATGTTCACAGCTAAGCGTTACCAAGAATGCCAGTGTATGAAATGATCTAAGAAATGATTGAGAGTTTCCTAATTAAGCAGCATTTTAGCTATTTAGGAGGAACCAAGTGCTCACAACATATGCTTGAAAACAGGTCAAGACAAGTTAGTAATTAACCTATTAAAAGCATATATCCCCTTCTAGTGGAGCCTCCACCAATTCACACGATGCCTAACATGAGATTCCTAGTGTAGGCACAGGGCACATCCTTAGAACAACATTTTAGCCTTTTATACAAACCAGGAAGGCAGATATGGGAAATACTTTTTTCTTTTTTTAATAGGACCACACTTACTACACAAATCACTCAGAGCGAATTGTTTCTCATCTTCACACAGGCTTACCCATAGAAGGGATGAGAGGGTCTCCTAATCACGAGCTTCTTGTGACCTGCTTTTATACCTGCACCCCTGCAGAGAACTATCATCTGAGCTAAACATGCAGCTTCTTGCATTCTTCTCACTGTAACAGCAGAGTAACAGTTGCAGAAAGTGCTACAGGTACCGCAAGGACTTTTAACTGCAGCTACTTTCAGCTCAGCACTGTCATTATATGCAAAGCTTTTAAGCAAAAGCACAGATCCTTATTTTCCACTATATTCTTTCACATTTTAATGAGTCTTTAAAATCCTTCGCATCTGTGCACTACGTTTTGTAGTATTCCGGCATATTGTAGTACTCCCATAGCACTACACTACAACATAATGCCTTTGTGTTTAAAAGCACGCTGCTTGAAATTAAACGTTTTTTCAGTTTAGCCTTACTCCCTCCAAGATAAAAGTCCTTTCCCATTTTCCTCCACTGTTATATGTGGATTATTCAGATAAAGTGTTCTTTATCCTTCTGACCCGGTTTACCCTGATTTCACAGCCATGTAACGACAGGGTCTACCCTGCAGCTCCGGAAAGCAGAGAGCACTGGTGACACAAACAGAAGGCACGCTACTTACAAATGGGTTTTCCCAGCCGAGGTTCAGTGAAGCTGAACATTAAGTGGTAGTACTACAGCAGAAAATTGTTGCGAGTTACAGAGCCCTGTAGAAAGGCTCCTGTATCTAGTCACGTTAAGTAAATAGCTGAAACGCCTACCAGCTCCTTCAAGGTATTTTAGAGTTGAAAGGGAACCGTTGCTTTGCCCTGAGACCCAGGTGAGGACGGCACTCCGTCCTGCTGCTCCCAGAGCAGGCAGGAGAACGCCGCAGTTTGCCTTCTCCCTTTCCCTCACCCCGGGTTTGTTTACACAGCCAGTGCCCTGCCGCTCTGCACGCAGGGAGCCATAGCATCCCCCTGACAGCTGCTACCTCCTCTCGCATGCCAAACCACGGGACTCGTAGCCCGGAGAGAGCCAAGAGCGGCCCATCTGCTTACGTTCTTCCATACCTAGACTAACTCTGGGCCATCACCGGGGTCACGCTTTCACCCAAGCGCTCGCAGGCAGCGCTCCTGCTCTGCAAGCAGAGACATTGATTTGCACCAAGGCGCTACCTGACACAAACGAGCAAGACCATATGACGACCTTCTCGCTTGGGACGGCCGACCACGCGCAAACAGAGCGAACCCTTCGCTTCTGCTACCCAGCAGCCACTCAAACTTAGTGACGCGAAAGCTGCTCCTGTCTGTGAGCGGGCGGCTCACTGCCTGGCCCTTTGCTCATATCTAAAGACGACCAAGGAAATTAATTTTATGTACTTATCACACCATGAATTAAAGATTACAGAAACACTCGCTGAAGAAAAATGTATTGCCAGCATAGATTCTTTGCATTCATTAGAACTGTTACTAGAAACATAAATAAGTAATGACTATTGATCTCGCAATAGTCATACCCTCAGAACAGCAAACTACAATAAACTGAAGGGAAAAAGTACATATTTTAACCGTAACATACAAACCAAGATACCAATAGCACCTCTTAAAAATAAACAAGCAAAGCAAGCATGGCCCACAGTTGTAACACCTTATGCTTTTAATCCTATAAAAGAAAAAAAAAAGTAACCAGTGGGATAGCGCAAGGCTTCCAAAGCATTAACTAAACCTTTGCCAACCAAATTTACCGTCTAACGCCAACTCCTTCCTGGCTGGAGGATAAGCGTTTCCCACACCAACATGAAACCAAACCCAGCGGGCAGGACCTAACCTCGTCCCTCTCGCCTCCTCCCCGCGCACCGACGAGCGCGGCAGACGCACGACCCAGAGCCGCTCAAGCCGCCGAGCCCCCTCTCCGCGCCGCCTTCCCCGCCCTCCTAGCCGCACACGGCGGGCTCCCCACGCCCGGTGGAAGGCGGGAGAGGCGGAGGACAAAGCCCCCATGGCACCGGAATCCCGGTGAGGGTGCCCGGCGTGCTTCACATTCCAGCGACGGCTGCGCTTCAACAAGTGCATCGCTCCCCTCCCTGACGGCACCTCGCCCGCCAGCGCCGGGGAGGCGCCCGGCCGGCCCCGTCCCTCCCCGCCCACCGCTCCCCTCGCGGCCGCCGCCCGCAGCCCGGCTCGCTACGCGCCCGCCCGCCCCGCGGCGGGGTCCCGCCGCCCCCGGGACCACCGCCCGCCCCAGCCCCGCGGGACGCCGCCGCCGCCGAGAGAGGGGGCCGGGGGGGGGGGCCGCCGCCCCGCCGCGCGCCCGCCGCCAGGGGGCGCCGCCCGCCGCCCAACGGCCGCCCGCCGCGCCCCACGCAGGGCGCCGCCACGCGGGCAGCGCGCCCCGCGCCCGGCCCCGCCTCGCCCCGCGCGGCCGCCGACGCCGTCGGGCAAGCGCCGCCGGCGCCCAACGGCCGCCCGGCCCCGCGCTCCCCCTCACGCCGACGGGAGAGCGCTCCCGCCTCCGCCGGCGCGGGGCCGGCCCCAACAAAAGCCCCGCCGGGCCGCCCGCCCCGCCGGGCACCGGCCGGGCCGACAGGTGCGGGAACAAAGGGGCGCGAGGCCGCCTCGGCCCTCCCCGCCCCGCCGCCGCCCTTCCCGCTCCCCGGACGCCTCGCACCGGCCCCCGGACGCCCGCTCGCCCCCACCCCCCCCGCCCCGACCCCGGCCCCTCAAGTTTCCCGGCGGGGCGCCGCGTACCTCGTCGTCCACACAAAGCCTGTCCGGGTCCCCTCCGGGAAGTCACATCCTCTCCCGGGCGCCCAGTCCCACCGGCCGCCTCCCGCCGCCCCGGCAACACAGGCGGCGGCTCAAGTGTCTCATCAAAGCTTTATGAGGGGCGGGAGGGCAGCGGAGCCGGATCCCCCACCCCCGCCGCCCAACGGGAGCCTGCCTCCCGGCCCGGCCCGGCCCGGCCGCCTCCCCGCGGAGCGGCTTCGCCCCCCGCCCGGGCGCCTCCGGCCAGCGGCTGCGGCGGCCGCAGGCACCGCGCCGCCCCGCGCTGCCCCGCTTAAAGCCTCCGCGCCGCCTCCCCGGCCCCGCCGCCGCCGCCGCCCCCGCCCCGCCCGCCCGGCCCGGCCCCCGCTCCCCCGGCGCCCCCCGAGCGGCGGGCAGGGCGCGGAGGGGCCGGGCCGGGCGGGGAGCGGGGAAGGGGGGGGGGGGGGGTGTCGGTCCGCCCGCCGCGGGATATTGGTTTACTCCGCCGGGTATTAAGCAAGCCCGATCCATTTAAATATCGCTCCCGCGCTGACCTCTCCGTAGTTTGCCTATTAAGAATGCAATCAAGATAATAACAGCCATTGCTTATTAATGAGCGCCCCAGGTAACGTTACACCGGTGACTTTCTGGAGGCGCGCAGCGGGCGCGGGTGCTCAATCCAGGCGGCCCGGAGGCGGCTCTGCCCGGCCGGGGACCGGGAGGGGGACCGGGACCCACAGCCGGAGCCGCCCGCCGCGCCAGCGCCCGCCGGCGAAGTCAGGGGCGGCCGCGGTGCCCGCGGGATCCCGGGCGAAACGCCCCGCTCGGCTCTGCCCAGCTGCCCGCGGGCTGGTTTTTCTTTCCCTCCCGTCAAAAATCTGCCTTGCCTCTTCCCCCTTCTGCCTGTGCAGCAAATACAGTAAATTATTGATAGTGGAAATTGCATGGCAGAGGCAATAATGGCATCCCCTGATTGAGTAGCTCCATTTGATCTTGGTAAAGACAGAGAGATGGCACGCTCCCCGGCCGGGCTGGCTGTGGCGAGTGGGAGCTCACGTGTGTGCCGTCGGGGCACGGCGCCTCGCGCCACGTCCCACGGCGAGAGCCAGTCGTGGGAGAGGCACCCACTTTGCCCCCAGCCTGGCACGGGCCGTTGTGGCCTCACCTCCCCTGTCCCCTCACTGGTAAAATTGGAGGCGGTCAATTTTCAGGAGAAGATATCCCATCTCTTCTATGACTCGGTTAAAACAAGTATCTTTCTACACCTTAAAGCCTGACTGCCAACTAATTGCAATTAACGCCAAAGGCCCATCCGCTTCAGTGCGCTCGTGGCCATTTATTTATACTAGGAGAAATGTGTGCAACTCATTGCCGCCTTCAGACAGTCTGATTGCCTGTGTGCTTTTGCTATGAAACACCTGCATTTATTAGATCAGTAAAGTAATAAAATATCCCAGGCGTTTGAAATTTGAGTACACCTAAGGCCTTCCATATAAAACAGCTTTTAATATATATTAAGGGAAACAATCCTGCCGGTTAATATCCTTTGCAGCTTTAAAAACTTCTTTAAAAATCATGTTTCAGTACCACATTACCACCCTTCTTGCACTTGAGGGTTTGGTTTCGCATGTTTGAACTAAAAGTGTCACTGAGCTGTGAAGACTCAGTTCCACCTCTTTTGTCCCAGTGATTTCCAGTCCAAATCTACTCAATTTACAAGAAAGGAGACGTTTTTTTCAAAATCCTCACTAACAGCCTGGGCCTGAGGAATCATGCCCAGCTCTTGCTGTCTGATATATAGTCGCTAATAAAGGTAGCTCTTCAGGCCAAGTCCTTCTCGGCTATTTCTGTAATATTCAAATTCTGCCATTAGGAATACATCAGCCATTCTTTTCCCACTCTAATACACCGCTATAACCTTGTATCTCTCAGCGATACTGCCAGGTGGATGTTCGAGTGCGATTTCAAACACGGGAATCGTAACTGGAACTTGCTAAGTTAACGTGTGCATTTTATTTTACAGTTTTGGACTTCTCTCCATGATACCATTCAGCTTTCCAGGTACAACTGTATTAGTGTGGGTGCCCGATTTCACCAGGGCAGCGTGTTTTCAGCAGCCTTTTTGCATAGTGATAAGAGAGCACAGTTTTAATATTCTGTGTTCATAAGACGATGCCTGCAAATATTTGGATGATCTACCACTCAAGTTTAACAGCAGGAGCAGAGGCTACTTTAATTAGCTGTAATGTAATACGTTACACACATGTTATTCCTGGAGGAAGGACTCTTCTCCTAGTACACTAGACATGCAGATGAGCAGTAGTGAGTGTCATGCTTTAGAGACACCAAAGCATCTGCTGGCTTGTTCTCGGGAGCTAAGGAGAAGGCACATATTCTGAAAAAGTCTGCTTGCAATCAGAGTAAGTTTTTTAATTTTGGAAAGGAAACGTGTTACAGACCGCCTGACAAGTCCTCGCTCTGTGGTACGCGCTTGCAGCTCGGCTCTGCTAAGAACATGAGAACCATCAATTCCAGGCAGCCGTGCGCTGAAATTCCCATTTTGCTCTGCTACAAACACGCTGCCTTTTGCCCCAGTATAGAGGTTTTCCCGGGAAAGAGGTGTGGTCAGAGCGCTGCTGTATCTTGCCAGTATAATCAGCCCTTTGGAGATTATTACCAGCCAGTGCTTGATTACTGGGAAAATGAAAAAGTAGTGTAAATAATGATCCGTTTGGATTTTTAACGCACATACAAGCTGGGCTCCTTATTTTTCAATCAGACCCTGACTTCAAGGAGAATTTTGTATGAATGAGCCCCAAAAGATTGGGCCCTCAAGGTATTAGTTTATGAAGCAACCAATAGTCATCACATGGAGACACTGCCCTGGTCAAAATTCCACTCCTTTGTCCCCAAGACGTAGTGTAAGCTTAGAGGTATACATACAGCCTCGCCTTCGAAATTTGTGGGATACGTAGGATGCAATGGCCAGACGCCCTGATGTTTCCCATGGATTCCCAGGCGGGTGCCCACCTCACAGCATTCACCTTGAAACCGAGTATCTTTTTCTTATACCTAACTGGTTAAAATTCTTTTTTGCATACGCAAATTACGCTTCACCCTTTTCCATGCAGCAACAAGGAAAGAGTAAGAAAGAGTACGAGTTGTCAATCAACATAATGTTGATTTATCCCTGCAGCAATATCAGATTGCTTGCAGGGGGGTATGACCATTGCTTTTTGCTGAATTCAATTTAAACTGTAGCATAGGCACTAATGATGCTGTAGATACACTCTAAAGAAGAAAGCAGAAGCATGCACATCTGGTTTCTGTCTTGGTGGAGGTTATGCATTATAGTGATTGATGTACGAGGTCCAAATTTACTGATAAACTAATTATATGATAAAGTAGTTTGTGGGGCTCTTAAATTCCCCCATTGCAATTGTAAGAGAAGTAATAAAAAAGTCAATATTTGAAAAGAGTAACATTCTTAAAAGGTCCATAGTCAACACATGACTGGCAATTCGGTCTCCCCCCACAAATGTATCTTTACACTCCCCATTTTATTCATGTAGTATCTCGACCTGTTTTTGAACAAGAAAAAGGTCAAGAAGCTACAATTTGGACTGCCTCTCACTCGGTTGTCAGGAAATATAAACTAATCCTGATTACACAAATGCGAATGCTGTTGATGTACTTGGGTTTTGACACTAGAGTATTTTTTCTATTAATAATTTTAATTGGCTGAGGTCAGTTCTTATATCACTACAAGCATTTTATGTTTAATTATGTTTATTCATGTTTCCTAGTTACCTATCTTTGCTATTTTTTCACATTAAAGGGCTGGAAAGTTCATGGAAATAAACTTTTCCGACTCAAGTAATGCTAAAAATTGCAATGGGTTATAAACACAATTGGAGGTTGCAGGCTCGTTGTGTTTGTAAGAAGATGACTGGGCTGTGAAGCCACTCTCCGATGATTCAGCGATTGCAGCACACACAGCGGAGCCACTGATGCTCCACACTAACATCAGCGCAACTAGAAAACCTTCAGTATCTTCAAGGACCGAAGCGAAATTCTGCTCAGCTACGTAAAATCTTTGTAATCGGCCAGGCTGCGGCTGAGTGAGATGAAGAGAGAAGGAGGGTGGCGAGTGCTTCCCCAGCCCGCCCCTTGCACCCAGGGGTCGGCCAAACTGCGGCCACGGCCTCTCCTGGGCATCTGCGTTGTGTGTTAATGCCCTGGGGTTGGTGCCACTTGGATCTCATAGCCTCGAGGTTTACCTTGTGTCCAGCCCATAAAGAGTTGCTGTGGTTCTGCTCTGCAAGTAGCTTGCTGGGTGGCCAGAATATACCGTGCCTTAAATAGCACAGGGTACTTGCTCTTAATATTGAGTATAATTTCGCCTTCAGTGAACAACGTCTGCCGAGAGGCCTTTCGGCCTCATTTTAGCAGGGAAAATATTATGTGAAACAGCAAAGACGGGAATACAAACCCAAAGATCTTTCATTAGACATAGTTTGTAGGCTGCATGTGTACAGGATAAAGTGGTGAAACCTACCCTTTCAATCACAGGCGGCACTGAAACCACAACATTTTTGCTGAAGAAAATATCACCTAATAGCTCAGAATCTTCACCCTGCAGCTACAGCAAAGGTGAATTTAAAACTCCAACAAACAATTAAAATAATTAGTCTCTTCTCATGTCTGCTAGAGGTATGCCAGCTTTCTGTCACATGGGGGGGATCTGTACCCTGGATCTTGTCCCATGCCTTCTAGTCAGGGATTTCAGCACAATTTATATGCATGAAACTGCTTCTATAACAGGGCTCTGTGGTAGGTGCAGATTAGTCTTTTGCAAATGAGGAAATGCATGTGTGTATCATATATAAATTTATTAAGCTGCTCATGAACATACTTGTCGGTTGGGCATGCCCCTTCTGTGTTTGTTCCTTGCCACCGCTCGTGTAGTTGTCTCTATTGGCATCAACTGTCATAGAAATGGAATATGAGTCATACGTGACGATTACCACATACATCGAGGGATGAACACACACACACACACAGACAATCCTCCCCATCCAAATCTCTAGGCTTCCCTTTTGGGGTTTTGCATGATCTCCACATGCTACTTGGTCAGTGGGGCTCCTAAACCAGACACGAAATCCCTCTTCCCCATGCAGAAGGGCTGGGGGTAGCCGGGAGGATAATTCACCTTTCGTCCTGACCGCTTGGTCCCGTGGCCAGTACGGAGCTGTGCCAGGCCGACCCTGTGCTGCGGGGTAGAGGGCGGCTATCGAGGATGCTGGCGTGGCCGAAAAGGCGAGAACCAGAAAAAAAGAAAGGAGAGAAATAATCTAACCCAGCAGCAAAATTAAAAGTTGGGTTTATCATTCCCTGATGCTTCAACACTCACTAAAACTGGGAATTCATCTCCTGAGTGTCTCTGCCTCACTGCTGTCGTTTTGGAGGCATTAAACACCCGGCACCTGAGCAAAGAGCAAAGTATCTGGGTTGTGCCTGAGAGTATCCAGTGTACCGGGTGTCTGGCGTACGGTGCCCGAGCCCTTCCCCACTCGCCCCTGACCTCCCTGCTAACAGCCCAGTCACGGCTCCATCGCAGCGGACAGAAAAGAGGGCATGAAACAACAATAAAAAAAAAGGCAGGCTCCAAGTGAGCTGCAGACATGGGAAGGGAAAAGAAAATCCCCTCTCCCCCAAAGAGGTTGTGTGTGATTCCTCGGGATGGGGGAAACCTGAGCTGAGTGCGGAAAGATTAGATGGCTGGAGATGCACTCCTGTGACGAATCCGGCCATTGGAGCTCTATGATTAAAGAAGATCAGAAAACTGTTGGTGCACTTGTGGGTGAAAGGTGTTGGGATTGACTCATCTCTCCTTTCCTCTAAGTATTCAGTGGGTTTCAATTAGATGCAATACAGTGGATTATTTTTAATATTTAAAGGGATCAGATTCCAGGGGTTTAATAAACTTAGCCAGGCTTCTTGTCAGAGTAGATATGTGCCTTACCAAACCCTCCTCAGTGCATAACTGTGGAGAGCTTATTTTGGGTATGTCCTAAAAATAAGCAAGCCCCAAAAACGAAGGTTCACAGCCCTGTGAATGCTCCTTTGTAGTTTATTTCTATTTAAGCAACTAGAATCTCCTCTGACATCAAGCTCAAGCACTCCGTTCGCCAGGTGCGGCCGCTCAGTGATATTGCCCGGAGGGTGACGGGCGATAAGAGATCTAAAGCAAACAGTCAGGGAGGGGAGATGGAGGATGGCATTTGGCGCCGGGGGCTGGTAGCTGTGCCGGTGTGCCCACCGCCTGTGGGGCCCTGCTCCGGCCCGGAGTTGGCAGGAGGGATCCCCCTGGGGTACACGGAGATCCTTGGGAATGAAAAGCATGTGTAAACATTAAATAGTTCTAGCTCTCCTTCCCTGTGCTACTTTCATATTAAGGCATTTTATGCTGTCTTCATAGATAGCTGTCTTCATCTTCCCAAAAAGGTTAAGGTGCTTTGGCTCCGTCCCTCTTTAAAGCACAGCCACGTCAATACTTTTAACAAGCTGATGTGTTTAAAGATGAATTCAAGATACTTTTTTTAAATAGGGTATCGAGCTATTTTACCTAAGAAGCAACTCTAGAGTTCAAAACATTTTCCGTGTTAACCACCTAAAGCGTTAAAGAGAGAAGTATCTGAGGAACAGTAGATATTTTTGTTAATTGCAAACTAAAATTATCAGTGCAGCAATAAAAATTAAATAGAGTCCTCAAAATGAAACCCAGACCACATTATGTTCTCCTCCTCCAGTTACTGTGACTTGTGGCTCAAGAAACAAGTACTGGATTAGTCGCATTAAAGCCAAAATTTCCCTTGACTAACACATTTCATTTGTTTGCTGTCTTTTCTGTTTATTGAACACTTGGGATTGTTAATCTTCCACTAATGTAATGACTGGAACCATGTTGTGTATAAACGTTACTACATTCCACTTTGGAGATTAATAGGCAGCCATGTGTCAGTCCGGCAGTTTTCACTTGTCTGGATAAAAGGGATCGTCTGGATAAAAGGGATCGTCTGTTTATCCGCCGCAGAGGAGCGCCCGGGCAGTGTGCGAGCACCGACGGTGGCAAAAGAGTCAAGATTTGGGCCACCATCAGGTTATGTGCTCACCCAGTCCCCAGAGCACGGTAATGCAGAGCAAAAGATGCCAACAAAGAGGGTGCCGTCCCCGCTCCCTCTTTCCTTCCACCCTAACACCCAGCCCAGCCCCAGGGAGCGGGATTTGCACAGGGGCCTTTATTTCTCTGCACTGGATTTAGTTGACCTGCACTGCAGAATTGCTTTAAATAGTAATTAGTACCAGTATAGTTGTAGTTGTGGTACTCCTCTTGAAATATTATTTTCTTCCTCGCAAGTACCGTATGGGAGTAATTGGATGCGCAGCCGGTTCTCTCTCTGCAGCACGTGACGTGCTTGGACTATCATTTATAGATGCAGAGAGATGGGAATGAAACATGGGGTGGATGTATGGCTACTCTGGAATTCAAAAATACTGAAATATTGATTCCTAAAATCAATACAAATTTTAAGATATTTTAAAATAACTTTCCTCAAGTTCTACACCATTTCTCAAATGGGAAAACGTATCGATTTCTCTGTCCCAGGAAGAAGCCATGCTGTGCAAGGATGGGGTGGCTCTGAAGGGGGGGTGGGGTGGGGCAGGAGCATCCACCAGCGGGGACACGGCTGCCACCACAAAACCCACACGACCAGAACGGCAAGCAGGAGGAAAGCAATAGCTCACATCCAATACATGTTCCCAAGGCACAGCAGCCCGCTCCCACCAACCAACATCTCACAAAGGGGCTGACCCGCGGTGCCATAGCGCTGGCTCCTCTCTTATCTTTTCCTTCTACCCAATGTGCCCAAAGCCCCTCTATTTTTAGGGTTGGATGTGACTCAAAGACTACTCAAGTAAAATCCACCCCTGGCTTTGGTGAGACATTTAGTGGGGCCTCCTCTCGGTGGTTCAGCACTCGTGCCATTGGAGTATAAATTTGTAAACAACGTTGTCTACATTTATTTCCTGGACACTGTTTATTTTTCATGTAGTTTATACAGCTGAAACGTAAACGCTTACAAGGGAGTGGTGGCTTTAAACACCTCTTCGTATTTCATTAGTTAGCCTGTTTAATCTGCTATAATTTATTGCAACCCACAGTTGTACTATATGGCCTTACAGTGCTTTTACTTATTTGAATATAAACACCACTGAAGTCAACAGGAATGCAAAGTATTTAAATCAGAAGAGAGCCGAGTGCTAGATTTTCAGCAAGGACTCTGCAGCAAGGCATTTAAACCATTATTTTAGACTTCCGTTACGTTTCTGTTTGATGCTTTACCCTGCTACGT
Organism: Aptenodytes patagonicus; assembly: GCF_965638725.1. Lineage (NCBI taxonomy): Eukaryota > Metazoa > Chordata > Aves > Sphenisciformes > Spheniscidae > Aptenodytes > Aptenodytes patagonicus. Next base: position 7,150,399 of record NC_134955.1, read on the forward strand.
GCTCTGAGCAGAACCCCTTTCCCTTCCAGGCATGTATAGCTTCTTCCCCTTTGGTTTCTTAATTTCTTAATTATGATCCCATAATATGAAAAATATACTCTGATATTGCACCTAGAGCACATTGATGAGACCTAAAGAGCTCTTCTGTGATGGGAATTAAGATCAAAAAGGATATGGAATTTAAATATTCAACATTTTTTCTCAGATATGAAACAGAAAAATTGTTTTGATGCAAAAGTCATTGCGACAGAATATGTTACTTAGACTCTGGGACCATATTAGGGTAAAATGGCTTTTTAGATAGGAATTGCACTGAAACTCCTTCATATGGAAATTATGACATTTTGTCTATTGCCTCTTACTAGAAATGTTTAAAAGATCTGTTAAAAATATTCTTTTAAGAAGTTGTATCAAGATAAAAGAAAGTAAATAAGAACCGGTATAATTTAGAGGCTTATTTCTGATTAGTTTCTTAATTTAGACCCTGTTAACTGCCAGAAAATTGCACCAGTTACCAGACTTGGGGAAGCGTAACTGATAACATAGTTTATTTTGCAGTTTGGGGTTTGCTGTGCTTTTGTCAGGCCCTCACTCTCGCAGTAAATGGACGTTGTGTTAATTCCATGTACTGATGGTCTTAGACTCAGGAAAAAAGGCTGAGCCCAAGTACTAACACAAACGAAAGACAAGCGTAGGAAAAACACATCCTCACTGTCTGTTTGACAAACTGGTCCTAGACCTCCATCGGAATTTAGCCAACTGATTTTTAGCTACCCATTGATCTTTACTAACATCTCAAAAATCACGGACTCGGAAGAAGGCGCACAGCTTCCTCCATCAGGGTTTCAGATACAGCCAGGCAGGACACTCTCACAGACAGCCGAGAGATTGCTAAGCCGGCTTGCCAGGAAGATGGACCTTTCATCCCGTGTTCCCCCATACTGGGCAAGATGCACCGCTATTTCTTTTCCATCCGAGCACTGCTCCCCCAGCGTGGGCCAGCCTGGGGCCGCCGGGGCTCCAGTGCTATCCATCATTTCTGCTCGTCCATCATCTCCCGGTGCTCCCACCCCTCCTCGCTGGCAGGGGGTCTGTGGTGGTCCCCGGGAGCCCCGTGAGGCCACCCTCCGGCCACACAACCGGTCAGCCCAGGGACCTGCTCCAGCCCAGCGCTAACCCAGCAGGGACAGGGATAGGCATTTATGCTGGTTTAAAGTGCCTGTGTTAAGTGTGTTGTATGCTCCTGATCTGGGCTGCTTTCTGGTCCAGTGCTTTCTCTCTCCTCATTTCCCAAAAAGAGAGGTATGTTAAAATTAATCTTTATAAATAACCTGTTAGAGTCTTCAGATAAACACTAACAGCCTTCTATCACATTTTTTTGTATTAGTGTAATAAATAGGGCTTTGGGAGTATTCTCAGGTACCTAAAGCACATCCCTTCCGTACATGCTTGAACCATGCAACCCTGTAATTTTCCTTCCCTACTACTTGCCTATCTATATTACCGTATCTCCGTGCAGCTTCTGCCTTGCCAAGCGGTGACAGTGCCCATGAGAACAGACAAAGGAAAATTAACTCAGCCACAGCCCAGGTGCCTCCTCTCCGAGGGTACAACCGGGCTGTGACTGTGGGAGTGGTACTTGGGGGTGTGGGGAGGGCTCGTGGCCATGGCTCGATCCCACCACAGCAGTGGTGCTGTGTCCTGGCCCAAAGTCTCTGAGCACCTGTGTCTGAGAGACTACATTGTCTTTTTCCAGGAGGAGTCAAAGGTGGGATTGGACAAGGCATGAGAAGAGGTTGACAAAACTCGCAGCAATGCCGAGCGTTCAGGCTAAGCACCCAGAGCACACCAGGCACCTGCCTCATTTCTCCCCCCAGAGACCCCTCCATGGGGCTCCTTCCCTCACGCCACACAACCCACCTCCTCTTCCAGGGGCTTTCTATGTCTTTCCCACCCTTTCCTCATGGTTGCTCGGATCAGGGGCTCTGCAACCTCCGAACGACCTTCTTGCACAGTCCCCCATCCCTCTTATCTCCATTTCTCTGGCTGTGAGAACAGCTTGTGGCTCATTACCACTTACAGGTCTGCAGCAAGGGCGAGCGGGAGGTTATTGCTATGCAGGGAGGTATTAATGTCCACCCGCAATTAGCTCCGTGAGCTGAAGGCAATGCTCGGCTTTGTGGGGACAGCTGATCCTATGCGCGGGGTCTCGGGGGTTACCCCAGCCTGCAAGTCACATTGGAAACCCAAACTGAGAGAGACAAAAAGACAAACTGATCCAAATGAGACTCGGCTCTGTGGCTGCATCATCCCCAGTATGTCCTGGGGGAGGACGCGCCAAAGTCTGCCCGACTCTCCGTTTCTGAGGGGGAACTGGCATAGTGCACATCATCATCATTGTGTTTACAGCCCTGGCAGAGGCAAGCCGGGAAGTTCTGCTGCTAATCAGAGCCCCAGGCAGCTGTCACACACAAGCAGCAGCTGGCGAAATGGCCTCTGGTGGTCAAGGAGGCGAGTCAGTACATTGCCCTATTGCTCTTGGACGGGCTGACTTGCCAGGGGACGGTACTGACTCAAAAGAAAACAATTTTGAATGGTCCATCATCTTTGGCTTTCCTCCTGCCCTGAAGTGTATGCCTCACATTAGTCTGAATTTCCTCCCTGCTTTGTCTGGAAAATCCCTACGGATAAATGAATATGAAATTCTGGCCATTTCAAATTAACTTTCTAGCTTTGCCTTAAAAAGGGCTTAGCCTTCTTGTCAGCTGTTTCGGTTTCCTTAAAATTTGGGAGCCAGCAGAATTTTCTTTAGGGAATGCTGCAGGAAATCTGTGATGGGAAAGTAGATGATAAAAATAACTATTTGGTGGCAAAGGCAGTAGACTGGGGATTAAAAGCCCCTCTGAAGTCAGACACGTTTGGGTCTTTGAAAGAGTTCCAAAAAAAGAGGCAAGAAAAGCAGTGGGTATCCTGGGCTATGACCATGGTTGGGCAGCTGATGACTGAGTCTAGGTGAAGAATTTGGGAAGAGGAAAACAACAGGTGGTGGGCAGAAAAAAGCACGAGAATCAGATCTGCCTGGGGAATAGGTGGTGGATAGAGTGACCGACTGCTGATGTAGGAACGAATACCATGGAGAAAGAGAAGAATCAGGTGAATCTATGATTAAACTCTTACCTCTTGCTCCACCAAGGCCTTTGTGAGACTTATTCACAATAAAAAAAAACCCTAAGGAAAAACCCTAGACTTCAAGTGCTTGTTCTCTCAGAAGAGGATGAGAGCAAAACATGTGACAGAGATTACTCATGTCACTTAGAAAGGTGTTCAAATACCACGATGAATGATGAGTGTGGTATAAAGACTTAGAATAACTTAGTCAATAAACCAAATTTGGGACACAAGAAGAGATTCATATGGGAAATACTGTGAGATTCGCTCCTTGTGAGGATGACTTTCTATAACCAATAGATACATTATTCTTTTTTTTTTTCCTCTGATGCAATAAATTTTCAGCAATAGAATAAGGGGTATCACACTTCAAGCTACAGAAAATGACATGTACAGAAGCAAAAACCATTTGAGATGTATTGTCATCCACTGAAAAATTCCAAACCCAGAATTTAGCCTCACTTAAAAACTGCTAGGGCTTTTTGTTTTCCTGGTCAATACTATTTTATCAGATATCTGTTTACAAAATTCAGCCAAATATGCTCTCAGATTGTTTTAGAAACTTTCAGCAGATGTGAATGAACATGTATTTGACAGAGCCAATTAAGCACCTAAGCAGCTCCAGTCTGTTGACCCCTGCTCATGACTCTCACTGCATCCCATTCTCAGTAGAGTTGGTCAGGTTTCAAAAGGTATTTGCTGTCAGAAATCAGCTCCCTTTTTTTTTTTCTTTTTCTTTTGGTAACCACCTGTTTCCCTGAAATCCATTGTCTTTTCATGATATATTTTGTTTTGAATCTGGATATTTTATCAAATGTCATTGTCGGACTTTTGATGATAGCTTTAGAGGGAAATACTGAGAGCCTCTTTGAACACTCTGTAAAACAATATAGAACTGAGTTTGTGTTGAAAATATTGGGGGAAAAAAGATAATTTTGAAATGTCAAGTACTTTTGCAAGTCTGTCTACCTTGTCAACATGTAGCCTTTTCTGGTTCCTCAGGGAAAACCTGAATGGGAGCTGTGATAAATATAGAATGACCACTGGGCCACCATACAACCTTCTTCCATTGCTGTTGTTTTAAGGAGTCAAACGTGTAAAAGAATAAATAAACCTGAATGCAGGATCAGGCCTGAAGTTGATACTTTGACATTTCATAGCTGTACAGGTTTGGTGTCTCTAATATTAGAATAACACACTGCAAGAGTGAGTACGTTAAGCTACACTGTTGTGTCTTATCTCAGGCACGAGCAGTCCCCATCTAGAGAGCCTCCAACATTCTCTTACCATTCACAAGTGTTTCTTAAAAAAAAATCTACTTATAAAGAAGCTCGAACATATTTTTTTTCTTTAAATCTATGGTATTTTTCACCTTATTCAGTGCTCAGAGTGGTGTTTGGTAACATCTCTGTGTTACTGATGAACAAACGGAGGCAAAAGGACTGGGAAGATCTGCCGTACAACACACAAGCTGTATAGGAACTAGACTTTACACTCTGTGGGTAATTAATGGGAGCAGCCGAGGAACTAGCCTCGCTGGTCTTCCCTCCAGTCTGTCTTTAAAGAGGATGTATGACCACGCGTACAAAGCAAACCCCCTGGACACTGCCCATGTTCTTCTACCCTTGCCAAACAGATGAGAGAAGGGTTAATCCTGAAGCCTTCCCACTGTCAGGGTCCCTTCATCCTCAGCATGCCTCAACCTTTTTTTTAAACTGCTTCAACTTCTGTTTTACCATTTGTTATAATAATGGAGTCTAGTCAGAAGCTTGTGGCCCCATAAACTTTAGACATAATTTTAACTATGTCAGCTTTAAAAAGTCAGTATCTGCCTCATCAAAGGGCAATCATGTCCGATGTGGGTGTCTGTGCCAATTGTGTTTTGAACTGCAGCAATAATCCAACCAAACCATGCAAAGAGCTTTTCTACACCCACATTTCTTAATTATCATCATGAGACTGAGGTAGCTGAGACCAGATCTATAATGTTTTCTGGATGTCAAAATGCCCACACACCTTCTGTAATCCTTGTGCTACCAGCCCCCTTTCATATTGCTTTTAGCTGGTCCATCTAATTTTCTATTACCATCACTTTTTACTGCATTATTCCTGAGTACCACAAAGGCTTGTCGGGAGGAAGGGGCTCTGTTTAAGAAAAAGGAAACAACTTGTCTGATGAGACCTCCTTAGCTGCACAACCCTATAAACATTTTAGTGGATGATAAACCCCTCCTCACCCCTTTCAGAAATGAACCATGATTTTTTTTTACAGTCAGGTGAGACCTAGGGCTTTAAAAGTCTCTGCATACATTACATCAGTAAACAATGCATTTTCTTGGGAGGTTTGGGGTCTACTGTCCATTTGGAGAATAAATAAGTTCATTATTTTCGCATGTGCTACACTCAATAAGGATCTGAAATGGGAAAGTAGCGAAAATGTTATGACTTAATGAACATGTTGCGTAATCATTCTTGCCAAATGTCAAAATAAATTGGAGGCCAGAGTGTACGGTTTACGGTTGTTAAATTGGGGTTTTGTGTGCTATTTTGGGAAGGAAAAAAAAAGACAGACCAGACCATGAAAAGGTAAGGGGAAGAGAAAGTATACACTTGGCCACTTACGGCAAGACCTTGGTCCATTACAGTCCCACCGCTAAAATTCCCCATGGGAGACCATACAACAACCTGAGACTGTGGGGAAACCACTTACCGACAGCAGAGTTGGCTCTATGGCAAATGCCCCGGCCCCGAGGCTCTCTGCTAGCCAAGGAGGAGCAGAGGCCAACCCCCCGTAGCCCGGCTTATGCCACGGACTGGACCCAGCTAATCCCTGCCTCCCTGGGAAGCATCGAGCTGCGCCAGGGGTGAAAATCAGTCACATCCATTAGCGACTTCAAAAGACATTTTTCATCAGGAGACTAGGAGTTTGCTCTCTGCCATGAAGTTCAAATGACAACAGGAATAAAGCGACTGGAGCCAGATTCTGCTTTTGCTAGAGGCTGTTGTGAAATGTCTGTTCACTTCTAAAGGTATCCCATCAAATCCAGTTTTGGCATACGGGTACTAAGAAATGCAGGTTTTGCCTATGTTATGCAAAGAGTTTTCTCTTTGTCCAAGCGATGAGTACCTTGAAAGCTCCGAGTCTGGAAATATCTACACAGCTGAGGACCTGATCCTTTGAACACCGAAGCGTGTCATGGCTATTTTCCCTTTGAGATTGCCTCAGGAATGGACCAATTAGGATTACGTGATAAGTAAAATTACTCCCATACTTACATGATTAGGAAAATAGGTCTCTCAAACTGCTTGTTCAAAAGGAGATCAAAGCAATATTGTTCTTCTGCAGTTAGATTTTGACTTATGTTTTTCCGCATTGAGTGCATGTTCTAGCAGCACCGAGAGGCCACAGGCACGTGCTTCTTACTCCACCTCTACTTCTAGTAATGGGAGCGCCACGAAGGTGCCTGTATTTCTTGCTGCCTGCATGAAATGCGTGGATACATATATGTGGCTTTCATTTATTTTGTTTCATGACACAGGGAGGGGGGAAAAATCCTTTTCATACACCTACATCTACCACATAGCAACTAAGAATAGAAGCAATATTGAGACAGATGGAAATGTTAACGGTGACAGCTCACAAGCACGAATCACACATTTGTGAAATAATGAAATGGGTGGGCAGTTGTTATATGAACTCCATGTCAGTTGGTATGTTTTCCTGCCTGTAATTTTGCAAGAGTTATGTCTCAGAGATATTTTCAGTTAATCGGAGAAGTTGGTGCCTTGCCCTGCACCTTGCTGGCATGTGGGTGTAGGGATTCACTGAAGTTGGCGAGCGGTTTGCATGCGAAACTGCTCATCAACGCGCCCCAGGCGCTGTGGGATGTCCCCTGACATTTCCCTGCCGGGGCATTTCAGTATTCTTAACGATGTGGTGGGAGAGATGCAGAAAGGAGGTGTAAAAATGTTTGGAAACCCAAACACGAGGGAAACATGAGATACTCACACTTGTTTCGAACTCTTACTTCCAGGCATACAAGTATTACCTTTTTTTTTTTTACATATCATTTTCCCATATTCTGTGGTCCCTATTACTAGCTGGACTCACCGACCACGAATGCAACAAGGATTACAAAACCAGTCCTGTGTTTCTCAGTTCTTTCTTTCTAGTTCTTCATGCCTCAAAAGCCATCATCTCCATTTTAAGGACCACTTTGACAAGCTTGTTTTTCCTAGCCCCAGTTTCTTAGCCCCAATCTAATGTTAGCTCAAAGGGGAGGGAGCTGTGAAAGCGTCTATCCATATGTATTTTACCTTGTGCTACCTGCCTTTTTCCCAGGTCTAGGGAACCTCCTGATTTTCAACAACTTTGAGAGGTACTGTTTCTTACAGATGCTGTTTACAACACTTGACATGACTATTTTTTGCTAGAGGAATGAACTAGATCTCCCGAAATCTTATGGATGCTCTCTTTGTTTGCGTATCTGATTAAAAACATTCTAGCAGCTACATCTTCGAGTGCTCAGAGGTGATTTACTACAGTGATTCATGGTAAGACTTACAGCTCTGAGGAAAATTTGTCCCTCGGGATTCATCCACCTTTCCAGAATTTCTCATGGCAGGGCAATCGTATGCCACTGTATTTAGGAAGCAACGTATGGTTACTAAATGGCAGCCAGTCTGCATTTTCTTTGGGCATTTCTGAGAGCTCAACAATATCAGTGTGATGAAGAAACGAAATAAAGGATTTGCTGTACGAAGGCAAATGTGTGCATCCAGCCACCTCAGATTAATGAAATGCTAGACATAATCCTCCAGCATACATGCCTGTGAATGGTGGCCACTAAAAATAAATAGTGAGAACTATCGGACCATTTGAAATAGGAAATTATTGAACGATGCTGAAAATCAAGCGGTTACCCAAATGGAGAGGTGCTGAGAATGACAAACTTGGAGAGAGACCATGCCTACGTCAAATACCACATTAAAAAAACATCTCATGCTGGACACAGACACCTGACAGCCACCAAACCACTGAAGACAACACTCATAGTAGCAGGTAAAATAAAAGGAAAACTATAAAAAAGGAGCAAGAAAGACTGCCACATCAAAACTTTGCAGGATGAAGAGATATTCGAAGGAGATCGGACATTTTACAGCGTCATAACCATAAGAGATGAAAGGTGGTGACAAACCACCACCAAAGCGGTGACAGCTCTTGGAGAAATAGTAGATACTAAAATAATAAAGCTACTTGCAGATTAAGGTATGAGTCACCGTGAGCAAATGTGACCAAATACGGCCCAGTGTCATTTGTTAGCAGCCGTCCGTCCCATGCGTCTCTGCAGAGAACGATTAGAATTCAACACAAACACAGCAACAGAGGCAGAAAGGGAAATACTGGAACCAAGAGTTTTTTAAGAACTGGTAAGAAAGTAATGGGTGTAAAATTAAAATATAGGAAGATACACAAAATTAGCCATGGAGTGGAAAATTCATATAAATAGAAGCTCCTTGGCAACCTCCTATATAACAGAACCATTCATTTTGGGAAGTGGATGGGTTTTAGTAGGGCTCATCACCGCTAGATCACAGTAGATGTATTCAAATATTAGCTCTGCCACCTGACTTTTTCCTAAGTGAAAAAAGGTCAGAGGACGTTTCCTTATGAATTTAATGAAACCAATACTGCAAACTAGGTGCGTTTGAGTTTTATCCAGCCTGCCGACGACGGATGCTTCTGCGACCCATCTCTTCTCGGGCTAGTCTCTCCTCACCTTAGGGCTCCCGAGAAACGCCTCTCATCGCACCCAGACAGGCAGCCCCAGCAAACGCAAGTTCTCCAAGTGGAAATGGAAAAATACACGGAGGGATCCTGCCCGGCCCCTTCCCCGGCTCCCACCCAGCGGCGCGGCCGGGCCCGGGGGCGGGGGGACCCGGCGCGGAGCCCAGGCCGCGGTTAGCGCATCTCCAGGAGAGGAGGACGGTTGTTTTTCTTTAATGATTAAAAAAACCACCAAGCCCAACCCCCCCCCCAAATAGATACTAACGCAGAAGAGACGCCAGGTGACCGACTTTCGTGGGAGCTCCGCGGCGGCGCCCCCCCGGTGCCGTCCTGCAGCACCTCCATTTTGGCTGTGCGCGCCGGTGCCCGCGCCCGTGCCCGTGCCCGGCCCGGCTCCGGTGCTGCGAGCGGCACCGTCCGGGGGGTTGTTGACGACGTGCCTCTCCCGGGGGGGCGGGGGAGGGGACGGAGGGGGCGGGAGAGGGGCGGCATCCCCGGCCCCCACCCGCGGCACCGCGCCCCCATCTCCGCAGGACGGTGCCCCCCGGGGGGAGGCGGTCGCCGTAGCAACCGCGGCGGGGGCGGGGGGGGGAGGGGGGGGAAGAGACCGGCGCGGGGAGCCCGGCCCTCGGTCCGGTCCGGCCCGGCCGGGGCGCGCAGTGCCCTGCGCGGCGGCTCCGCCCGGCTGCGCGGTGGGGATGCCGCCCCCTCCCCCGCGGCGGGCGGCCCCGGCGGTGCCAGCCCCCCGCCTGCCGGGGGGTTTCCCTCCTCGGCGGCACTACGTGCGAGCCGGAGCGGGAGCCCGGCGGGAGGCGGGGGCGGCGGGGCCGCGGGATCCTCCCTCCCTCCCTCCCTCCTTCCCTCGCCCGCTCCCTCCCCGGCGGGGCCCGGCGCTGCAGCGGGGCCGGCCGCGGGGCGCCGCCGGCTCTGCCGCAGGGAGCGCCCGCCGCCCCCGCGCCGGGTCGGGGTGGGGGGCGCCGGAGCCGCCCGGCTCGGCTGGCCGCCCCTCGGCTCCCCCGGGGCGGGGAGGAGGGGTGGCTCCCGGCGGCCGGGATCCCCCCGAGCGGGGAAGGCGCACGCTGGCTGGAGCGGGGCGGCGGAGGCAGCGCGGCTCCGTGCGGACCCCTCCTCCGCGGGAGCGCACCCCTCCCCGGCAGCGCGGGTGCGGGGGGGGGGGGGGGGAATCAATGCACAGCTTCCGTGCAGAGCCGGAGACCCCCAGAGCTTCTCTACCTGCGAGCACTGCTGCTACCGCCGCTGCTCCGCCAAACTGCTGACTTTCCAGAGCTTATTTTTAGCCCGGAGACTAAATATTATTAGCTACATTTCTACGTAGGAAGAATCGGAAGGGGGGGAGGCACTAGAGAGAGGGAGATGAGCAGAAAGCTTATCCGAATGATCTCCAGGTGGGGGGGCTGCGTTTGGGTTTCAGGCTTGTCAAACACCTTCCCCCCTCCCTTTTAATTATAGCAAAGTAGATGCGGATATTGGATCATCAGCAATACATGCACGGCTCTCCCGTTCAGTCGTAGGTTGCGTACACAGAGGGGCCATCAGTGATCCCTCGAGCTGGGGACCAGCTAATCTCCACGTAGGTAAAGATCAGCTGCGTCTCTTTATCTATGTAAGATCAGTTGTGCACAGTGCCAGCTAGAGCTCAGCTGCATCTCTTTAACTATGCAAAATCAACTTGCACCCTTAGCTAGGAAAAAAAAATCCGTCGCATCTGCTTATCTAGGTAAAGAACAGTTGCATCTCTGCCCAAAGCATGCACACGCACATAGAGAGACGAGATCCCTAGATTAAATCAGGCACAACTTAACTCAACTCGTAGTGCAATCTCATCAAGCTTCTCCTACCTTTTCTAGCCTCCACACACCGAGCAGCCAGCAAGGTAACAAAACTAGGCAAAGAGCAGGCACCCATCCCCGCGCCACAGAGAGAGAGGCAGAAGCCAGAGGGGGGCCGCCGGGGGGGTCACCCCTCCGCTTACCTTAGTCACAGCTAACACCACGAGCAGTGGCTAGATCGCGGAGATAAACACTGGCATTTCCCAAAGTTGACACCGTCAAACCAACCCCCGGAGCTTGCAAGACTCTGGTGGTTTGGTTTTTTTGGGTTTTTTTGGGGTTTTTTTTCCTCCTTTTCCTATTCCAGCCCGCACCGCTAGGAATTCAACTTCGCCCAGCTCCAGCGGGGCGAGAGGGCGGCGGGCGGGGAGGGGAGGGGAGGGGAAGGACCGGGATGGCGCGGGGGGGGCAGTCGGTACCAAGTGCCAGCCGCTCCCCGAGCCCGCGGGGGCGCGGAGCGGGGCGCGGAGCGGTGCGGGGCCGCCCCCCCGCCCGCCGCCGCCGCCTCTGTCCAGGGTGCTGCTGCTGCCGCTCCGCCGCCGCGCCCCGCTGCGCGCCCCGCTGCGCGCCCGGGCCGCTCCTCGCCCCCGTCCCCGCGCGCTGTCACGTGCCGCGGCCGCGCCGCGCCGCTCCGCACCCCCCCACCCCCCCCACCCCCCCGCCGCCGGGGCAGTGCCCGGCCCTCGCTCCGCGGCGGGGCGCGGAGGTACCCCCCACCCCCCCGTCAGCCGCCTTCGGTGCCCGCTTAGAGAGAGGGCAGGAGGGAGCCGGGGGGAGCGAGCGCCCGCCGGCAGCCCCGTCGCCGGCAGCTCCAAGTTTCTCAAACGCGGTGCTTCCATCGCAGCCTTAAATCAAAGAGCGTTGCAATTAAAGTTACACTGTCTGAAGCACAATTCTTCCGGCCTCCGCGGGTTACATGCCTTGGTATATTAAGTGCTAGAAAGCCGAGCCCGTGATATTAGATACTGTCGTTAAGCAACATCTCAAGCTTTTTTTTTTGTTTTGTTTTGTTTTTTCTCTCCAGTTATAATAATAGGCTTTTTGATTGGTACTCACCATTGTTTCTTTGCTGTCCTGGAGACAGAAGTGTCTTAAAATCCAGTCTCTCCAACAGATGCTGGAAGGTAATGTGTCTTGTTTGAAGTCATCATGTGAGAACTTCTGCTTTGCTCAGTGGATCGCCCACCACTTGGTGTGACTTATGAATCTAATAACCCTTTGCAATATCCGCAAGCTTAAACTCTCCACCACCTTGGTGCCTACAGAAGACAGAAAGCAACTGGCAGGGAGTTTTAAAAACCTATAGATTTACGCAAACGCCTTAGCTCAGAGTCACGTTTCCCTTTGAGTTCTTACGTGATCTTAATGAATGAGAGGGGTTACCAACTAACACGGTATAAAACGTGATCGCAGCCGCCTCCCAGGAAACCGGAGCGGGACGGAAAGTTCCCGAGGAAAGTCCTTCCCGGCCGGGCGCGCTGTGTAATGAGCCCTGGCTCCCGGCCGCTCTCCGTCCACCTCCCGGCTCGCACCTGGGGCCGTGCAAGACGAGCTGGCTCTGGAGATTTGCATTGGTGACAGGTAAGTAAACATTTGGCTTTTTAAAATGTCACGTTCACTCTCGCTCACACGGGAAGTGCTCCAGGGACTTGTTGCATACTAGCTCCCGCCACAAGAGGAACACGGCACAGTTGCCAAGACGAGCTCCCTCGGAAACCCCTGCCTTTCCCGAGCCGCAACTTCCCAGCACGCTTTCCTCCCCCTCCTCGCTCTGCCCTCGCCGGGAGGCGCAGCCCGGGGGCGGGCTGCCCCGCCAGCCCGGCACCAAGCCCCCGCCGCCGGGGAGGAGGAGGGAAGGGGGGCGCATCCCGGGGAACCTGCCTCCCCTTCCCCCGGCCCGCCCCGAGCCCGCCGCCAGCCCTGCCCGCCCGCCGCCTCCCCCGAGGCCGCCCCCCGGGGCTCCGGCCGCCTGCCTCCCGGGCGTTATTTCTACCGCTTGATCTGTTTCGCCCCGCTTGCGGTGTAAAAACACCCGCCTGGGCACCACTGCGGTCTCTTTCCCCGGGAGAGGTGGTCGAGCCCCGGTATTACTCCTGCCAAGTCTCCCAAAGTCCTCGTCCCCCCGTTTTGCCGCCCTGTCTCAACTTTATTTATCACCAGCGCGGAGTGTGTGCGGGGCGGGGAGGGGGGTGATGGCGGTGCGGGTTTCTTTGCCTTTGGAGGCGAACTGCAGCCAGCTGAACCTGGACTCTCCAAAGTTTGCGGGTGCTGCCTCTGACAACAGGAAAAAGCAAGACCAAGACCCAGAAGCTCCTTGCCCGCTCCCCTTCTCTCCCGATTGACTCTTAAAATTGCATTTACGGGTCTTTTCTCTCCAGAGCGCCCCTGTTTCCCCCGCTCCCCCGAGTCCCAGGTACCTCTGCCTGGGAGCCAAAGCAAGCAGCCTCTTCCATGACAACCATTTATGTTGATCCATGCAATAACCAGCAGATGCTGCCCTAAGACTGGTACAGCTGGTACTTTCCTGCCTCGGCTGTCCTGGGGGCAAGGTGTTAGAAGAAAAGTCAAGTGGTCTCCAGCAAAGCTGCCCCGAAGAGGACTGCTGAATCCCTTCACCAGCATTACATACTTGCTGTATGACATGTAAGAGGCAGAGCCGTTCAGAAAGGCTGTTGCTGATGTAAGGCTGGACCCAATAGCTCACCCTAACAGTTGTCACCCGAGCCCCATCCTTAAGTATTGCTCCTCCGTCAGGAAGCTGAAGTTTTCTTCCAACAGTTGGAAGTACTCATTGTTAATACCAGTCAGGAATACCACTTTTTAAATTACATTAAAGAAAAAAAAAAAAAAGCACAAATGTTTCAACAAGTGGGCTTGCAGTGAGTTCTGCTTTCTCCCTGTCCTATAAGCAAATGGCTCCTGCCCCTCCCTCAGGGGAGTAAAATAACTATGGTAATATCTACTTTGGGTAGTAAGTCACACGATTCATATTTTGACTACACAAATATATATCTAAGTCTTAAAGGTTTCTGACTCCATGGAGTCCTCAGTGGTTTTGGATACAAAGAACTTTATAAAGATGCAATATCGGTGAAAAAAATAAATTTCTACGTACTTATTTCATAGCTCAAGAGACATAGTCTTTCCTTGAGAAAGTTAATTCCAGCTATATCACTGGTAAGAAAGAATTTTATCTACAGCACCCTTCCTCCCCTACTTATCATCTCATTAACTTCTAGATATTTTCATTTTCTGATGAAGGTCTTAGTCGTTAGAGATGTCCAGAGGAAACCTTTGATGCATCACAGTATTATATCGATGTAGTAACGTTAAACTTACAAAAACACTTCCACGAAAGCTTCCCAGGAGATGCACAGCAGGAACTGGACATGCTATCATTTCCATCCTGTCCAGCTGCATTTTCCAGAGCAAATCGATGGGGTTTGCCAGTGATACTAAGGCAGAGTCATGCTGACAGAACCACAAGCAAAGATAGTCCTTTAGAGCGCTAACTAGAAGAACTCCTGGTCAAGTCTTCTGCTTAAGATAACACAACATGACTCCACCCACTTCACTGGGGATAGGTGACAGTTGATAACCCATCTCCTGCTTATTAGACCAAATTAAGCACATGTTTGCTGAGGGGATAGTTTGCTTTACCTTGCTTCAATCGTGTCAGTCTGAAGTAATTCATGAAGAAACAGGCACAGTAATCAAGAGAATGGTACCAAAGTGTATGGAAGAACAAAAGGTCATTGGCAGGGTAATACAGGACGCTATAGAGCATGGGAATTATTTGGCAGAAGAGGAGGAGGTAGTATAAAGCAATCACAGTCCTTTCCTTGTAATGCCATTGACTGGTGAGAGAACAGCCCAAGCCATTCTGATGGACCAGAGCTGAAGATGGGGCATCAGTCAATGCACAAAAATGATGGAGGAGAGTCACTGACAGACAGCTGAGAGGGATTCCTGCAAGAAAGGCATTAGAAAGGGGATGGAGTGGAATTAAACCCAAGTGTCTGTTGAGTTTCCAGCCCTTTCCTTTCCCTACGCCTTGTTTCTGACTATGTTTTTTATCTCTAGAGGGGTTGATCCCTAGGCCATGGGAGACCCAGCCATGAAAAATCACTCGATGTGAGTAGGTAGGGAGGATTTTTTTTTCTTATTACCGTAGAGGGGCACAATTGATTCAAAGTTACTCATTTGACAAGTCCTCCACCGGTGAAAGTTGGGACTAGTGAGTAGAGTTTGGTCCATCGTTTAAAACCAATAATCAGGTGATCTATTTACAGGGTGTTGAAACAGGATAGCTGTTAGCTTTTGCCAGAACGACACAGCACAGCATTTGCTATATTCAGGTAGTTCATACATATAAGGCAATGTACATCTCTCATTCCGAGTCTGTTTATCTTGGATTTACATTGTTACCAGATGAAGTATACAGCTGTAGGACTTGACTTCAGTGGGACTACTCATATGTAAATAGTGACATAACTGTTTAGCAGATGAAGCCTAATTAAGCGGGAATCAGTCATACAGCTTTCCCCTCTCTCAGACAAAAGAATGTGAAGAATACTGCAGGAGCATTGCTAGAAAGTCACAGTGCCTTGAACAAACCGGCCAAACACCCCAAAACCCTAAGTGAGCTGCAAATGTCGGTTCCCTGCCTTAAAACATCATTGAAAATGATGAGCTATTACCAGTTGGCTTTTTCATGTACTTGACAGGCTACCAAAATGTGTGGATGACTGCTAAGCACACGCTAAAAGACACCTTGCATCCATTATGCACGGGCTGCTCCTTCAGAGATCACTGAAAACCTGCCACAAACACCAGCGTTAGCAATCCGAGCAGAATCAGACGATAACAGTAGCTGTCAACTTTATGGAGATGCTTCTGAAATAAGAGCAATATTACATCATCGCTGGTGTGAAACGGGGCTGCCAGCTCCTCTCTACGCCAGCAATATAATGGTGTGTTTGAAAGAAAGGTCCCTCGGGGTCATTGTGTACTAGTTTGGCTGGTAATCTCCCGCTTCTTCAACAGGCAGATTTGGCACCTGTTCTGCCACTGCCCGGAGGGTAAATACCATCCTCCCAGTACATATTTAGGGTAACCTCCCATCAAGTGTTGGTTTTCTGTGCCTGATCTCCTCCTCCTGGAGATTATCCCGCTCTGATATCTCCATCTTTTCCCTGATCTTCATGCTGTAAGCGTTAGCAGTCTTTCACTCTGCCTCCTCCCTCCCTGGAGGAGTTTTCCTTTCTTTCCGAGCCTACTCGTCTTCAAACTGCTCCCAACTGCGTATATTCCATGCTGGTAACATGCAGATGAACATCGTAGTCATGATCCCACTCAGATACTAAACAAGCCTCCCACCAATGCCTAGTCCTCCTTTAAAGTGCTAGAACATTTCAGCTTGCTTTCAGTCTCCTGAAAGCACCAGGAAATCCTCTGGAGTAGGCAGGCAGCAGCAAGTGTGTTTGTACCTCAGGGAACAGCTCGGCACGGACTCGCCTCCAAGCACACGTTTGGAGGGAAGAGAGGGTGAGACCCCCGAGATGGAGCGGTGGGTCCATAGCCAGCACAGAGCTTTGGCTCCTGTCCACCTCCGCTCAGCACCCCAGGAGAGGGGCATCAGCGTCAACAGGAGGCATTTTGCACGCTGGCTTCTTTTAAAATCACAAGTTGTGCCAAGCTCATGTTCACACTTAGTAAAACCAGGAGAGAGATCCAAAGGCAGCTCAAGCTCGGTATGCCCAAGGAAACCCAGACCTGATATAAGTCAGGATAACATCAGTGTTTCCATCATCCAAGGTGGTTGGAGCAAACACCTTGAGACGGGTGCCTTGGCCGGTGCTCCTCACTGTAGCGGCAACAGTGCAGGCTAGAGTGGGAGGAAACATGGCAGAGGGTGGGTGGGTCTGCCAGTGTTGTGTCAGCCACCTATTTGCTCATGCTGGGGAAATCCTTTGCTCTGCGCTTTCAGCTGGCTCTAGGACACCTACATCGCTCTCGCAGCACACCGGGGCTGTAGTGAGGGTTTAAGAACCAGTCAGACTTTTGCATTAAGTATTTATTTGCCATCAACTATTGTAAAAAGTTTTCCTTAAACTATTTTGGTTATTTATGGAAAAGGCGTGTTTCAGGAAAACTTCTAGAATTAAGGTTTTGCTTTTCTCAAACTACCACCGATGCAAATGTAGTTCAGACTATATCTTATCTGCTTGTGTGGCACTCATTTAGGTTAGCTGCAAAAGACAGGAGATGAGATAAATGTAATGGAAACTATTGGCCCATGTAAGTTCTCCTGGATGACCTGAGCAAAATGAGCCACCGGGTATCTCTTACTAGAATAAAACCAGAGATAGGGAGAGAAATCAGAACCTGGAGAAAAAAGAAACATGACAGCCGTAATCTGTTACTATTGCAACCTGATTACAGGTTTCGTTGACATGGCGGGGGACCCTTTCTTTTGGCAATGAAGAATACGTCTTGCTTCATGTAACCACAGGGAAAGTATTTGTGGACATGTCGACTTTTAAAATGGATTCTTTCTTCAATTTCCTTTAAAAAGAGCAAACATACAACATGACCGTGAACAAAATAAGCTACACCACGACCTCATCACATTTTTAAATGCTGTTCTGCAGAGTCCTGAGTTAGTAAAGAACTCCAGCACTTCCAGTACAGAAACACCCTTATAAAACTAAAGGGAATTAGCCTTAATTGTACTTACGAGTGAAAAGTAAACACATACTTTAGTTCCTTTCTAAGTTAATGTTTAAAAGGAAACTATCTCCCAAACCATATTAATCTACTTCTCGACAGTCAAATACCTTATCAGCTTCCATGGGAGTTCTCACTAACAGCTGCATATTTGAACCTCATTGAGCATGATGGAAACGTGTTATTGTTAAGAACAAAATATCTGTTGGAGAAGTTATACAGCGAGTTAGCAGAGAGCAAGAGGAACCGGGTGCATATCGTGTAAGGATTATTAAGGGATGCTGGTGAGCTCTGAGTAAGAGCGACCCTTGACTTTGTCTCGGCATTTATATGATAAACTCTTTCAAATATAACTGTGTTCTCTCTAAGTCCCCTGTGTAAAAATGGAAGAAGGTGAGATGACAACAGAAGAGAAGGGGAACAGGGAAATAGTAATGTAGGAGGAAAACACTGAAGGAAAGTAGAAATACAGAGAAACTCTTATAAGGCTACCACCGAACTAAGGGCATTTAGTAAAACGATAACCTCCATCCAGGCTCTTGCATCGAGTTAACTGAAAAAAACCCATACCAGCTATGTTTGCAACTGTCCGGTATATTTTTATCCTGTCATTTTCTGACTAAAATGATAAACAAATTCTCCCCGAGTCAGTATCCGCAACAGCCAGGAAATAGTGCTAATGTTGACCTAAATAAATAAAGCTTCTCCTGCGTAAGGATTCCTGCAAAGTTCCTTTAACACAAGGTACATTGAAAACATTTACTGCGAAATGCATATGAAACCCTGGGGGACAGACAACCTGCTAGACACTATGGTGTCACTATCCTGATTCGGCAAGCGAGGCTGAGCGCTTTGTAAATATGCTGCTGAAGAAAACAGTGGTACTGAGGGTAGGACTCGTGATGCCAAATCAGAGGGTCCCAGGTCCTACTGGTGGACCTTTCAGTTAGGGCACAGAGGAATTTTCACAGGAAAAAAAAAATATTATTTTGCAGAGTTGCATGCATGGGTTTGAGCTAAGTGGTGTTGGCACACATACAGCTTTAACTACCTGCAATTGTCTTATGATGATTTGCATGCTGTTTTCTGCCTCAGCTGGTGTTATTCCTCCCGCTTAACTTTTTGATGGGATCATTCATTGCTCTTTATGACAGCAGTGACACACTTAGCAAAATAGATCTTTTTAGATGCACCTTTTTTTATTGAGGTGAATTATCTTAATCAATCTGAAGCGGTCGAGCTGAGATACCTTTCCAAAATCAAGCTGTTCAAAGACAGGGGCAAGTCTAGAGGAGGATTTTGTGGAGGCTTATCTAGGATTTTATTGTAAACGCATCAAACTCAGCAGTGTTAGAGGTTGTTGGTAAAAATATTATTGCTACTCCTACTTTCTATTTGCATCATAGATTTGAAGTTGGTTTTGTTCCATTTGCAGCCCACATACTGCTGCAGCATCCTTCGTTTTGCTCTACCTGCTAACCCGTCAAAAAGGTGGGCCGTTAGCAAAACCTCCACTGAGTGGCAGCTAGCAAGTCTTCTGTTCCAGCAGAGATGACAAAACTGGCAAGACTTGGAGCTAGAATGGCAAAGAAGGGCCATTATTTTCATTTAGTGCCCCCTGTAACGCTGCCAGATTACCTTAAAGGTGTTCTTCTGCATGGGCAATATGAGTCAACACCTTCCTCACATGCAACATATATACGAAGCCTTTAGGTATCACTGTGAATTAATCCACTTCAGCCACCTAAGTTCTTTCTGCCTTTCATCACCTCTACTGGAGGTGAACTAAATATAATCTACGCATTTTCCCTTCCACTTTCTTTTCTGATGCGCTCTCCTATTCTAATTGCTTCTCATAGGAGCTGAAGTAACTTTTGTTTGTGACCCAGGGAACTTTATTGAATAAGTATATCTAGAAGTGTTTCTAACACTGAACAGCACACAAACTGCATGATTACTTTTAGTGTCTCTTATTGAACAGAAAGTATTTTAATAACCTGAAAGATTCTTCAGTGAACAGTGCTGGATCTGCGCAATTTATAGCGTATTTAAATATTTTTACATTGGTACCCAAGATTGAATTCCAATATTTCTCTTTTGTATCTCTGAACATCTTAATACACTTCTGGGAACACTTACCTTTTATGATGAAAACAATATTTTCTAACATAAAGTGGTGATTTCAGCTTAAGTGCAACCATATGTATCTTAGGGCAAGGGCTTTTGGTTCTAAATAACTGTTTAATGTTAAGGATCTTTCACAATGGAAATGTCACAAACTACCATATACCAGCTTTCTTGGAGAAACAAAGGTAAAATGCAGAATAGCGTAGCTTCTGTAGTTAAGAATAAATACTTTGAAGCACAATTGCAAATTGAGATTTTTTCAGTGAAAATTGTATAAATACAGAGATATGGGGAAAACACAAAACAAATCTTGCTTTAATGAGCCTGTCTCTCTCAGTATGGGTTAGATCATGTCCTATTTTAGTTTACTAGTCTGATTACTGGTGGGTAATAACACCGCTAAACCTAATTCCACAAAACTATGCAAATAGCTTATCCCTGGGTCTGTACAGCATATACCCCTCATCAGTAGGAACATCACATTCAATTATTTTGTTTCAGGCAAAGATCTCAAATCTTTCAGAAACCTGAATTAATCTTTACGGCTTTGAGGGACATTTTTGTGTCCATTTTACAAAAAAGAAAAACTGAGGCAGAGAGCATTTAAACTGCCAGTAAATGACTCTGATGTTGCAGCTCCGTCCCTAAGCTGTTTGCTCACAATAATAATGCCGGTCAAGATTTGGCAGTCCCAACACTTTTTTCTAAGAAGTATATAATGACTATTCTCCCGTGCCCGCTGGGTATATTACTTTGACACTGGGAAAAGATCCATGTAAAAATATTTGTATCATAATATCAAGGATATGCACTCATTCATATCGCCTAATGGCAAAACACCGGTGAGGAGCAATTATTAATTTGGGGGTAAAACAGCTTTAGTTGTTCAACTTGCACATAAATAAGAAGAAAAAGCAGAGGACTTGAGCAAACAGTGAGAGAATAGCAATCAGATTTTCCAGCTCTTAAGCCTTCTCGGACTTGCACCATCTACCCTAAAGGTTAATATTCACCTGTGGGTCACAACAGATTTCTTGTGCATTTACTCCATGGCTTGCACCCTGGGGTAGTGAATTTGGAAAAGGTTTTATGGAAGAACTGTGAAATCATAGAAGCATTTAGGTTGGAAAAGATCCTTACGATCATCGAGTCCAACCGTTAACCTAACACTGCCAAGTCCACCACTAAACCATGTCCTTAAGCACCACACATACACGTCTTTTAAATACCTCCAGGGATGATCACTCAACCACTTCCCTGGGCAGCCTGTTCCAGTGCTTGACAACCCTTTCGGTGAAGAAATTGTTCCTAATATCCATCTAAACCTCCCCTGGTGCAACTTGAGGCTGTTTCCTCTCATCCTATCACTAGTTACTTGGGAGAAGAGACCGACCCCCACCTCGCTACAACCTCCTTTCAGGTAGTTGTAGAGAGCGATGAGGTCTCCCCTCAGCCTCCTTTTCTCCAGGCTAAACAACCCCAGTTCCCTCAGCCGCTCCTCAGAAGACTTGTGCTCCAGACCCTTCACCAGCCTCATTGCCCTTCTCTGGACACGCTCCAGCACCTCGACGTCCTTCTTGTAGTGAGGGGCCCAAAACTGAACACAGTATTCGAGGTGCGGCCTCACCAGTGCCGAGTACAGGGGCACGATCACTTCCCTACTCCTGCTGGCCACACTATTTCTGATACAGGCCAGGATGCCATTGGCCTTCTTGGCCGCCTGGGCACACTGCCGGCTCATGTTCAGCCGGCTGTTGACCAACACCCCCAGGTGCTTTTCCGACAGGCAGCTTTCCAGCCACTCTTCCCCAAGCCTGTAGCGTTGCATGGGGTTACTGTGACCCAAGTGCAGGACCCGGCTCTTGGCCTTGTTGAACCTCATACAATTGGTCTGGGCCCATCGATCCAGCCTGTCCAGGTCCCTCTGCAGAGTCTTCCTACCCTCGAGCAGATCAACACTCCCACCCAACTCAGTGTCATCTGCAGACTTACTGAAGGTGCACTCGATGCCCTCGTCCAGATCATTGATAAAGATATTAAACAGAACTGGCCCCAATACTGAGCCCTGGGGAACACCGCTCGTGACCGGCCGCCAACTGGATGTAACTCCATTCACCACGACTCTCTGGGCCCGGCCATCCAGCCAGTTTTTTACCCAGAGAAGAGTACGCCCATCCAAGCCATGAGCATCTAGTTTCTCCAGGAGAATGCTGTGCGAAATGGTGTCATAGGCTTTACTGAAGTCCAGGTAGACCACATCCCCAGCCTTTCCCTCATCCACTAGGCAGGTCACCTTGTCATAGAAGGAGATCAGGTTAGTTAAATGCTCTGGGAGCACCTGGCTGTGGAGGCAGGGGATGTCGCTGCTTGTGAGCCTACAGTGGCTGTGCTCCTCGCCTGGTGCCTGCTCTCTGTTCATGGCTGGGTACCCCTCTGAGCCCTGCCTTGCCTCAGAGCTAGCGGAGCTGGGTAGCAAGAGGAGCATGCAGCTCGTCCCCCGAGCCCCCGCAGTGCCAGGGTGTGCCGTGCCGGGGCGGCTGGAAGCACGCGTGCCCGGGCGGGCGCTGGCGGCAAGCCTCACCTGTGTGCCTCGCGATGCCGGGGGCCCTCCGTGCCACAGCAGCTGTCCTGTGCCATGCCGCCAGCCTTCCCTCTTTAATCAGGCTTTTAATCAATCAGCACTTGGGACAAAGCATGGGCCTGCCAATATTTTCCAATCTTTTATTGGTGACTCATTTTTTGTGCAGCCTGTTTTCCATGAGGAGGAGAAGGCAACCCAGATACTACCAGGGAAGGGAGGTGTGAAGATTCAGATAACTACAATAAAGATAATTCCAAATTATTTGTCAGGAAAACTCAAGATGACTATCATTATTAATAATTTCGGTCTCTGAGGTCTGCGCGGTTACATGAGACTGAAATGAAACTTGGCCTAAGGTTTCGCTGCCTTTCAGTAGGTTTGATTGTTGACTTAAAGATGCAGTTGCTGTGAAGATGCTGTCTCTCATAATCTTACATTTATCTTATTCTCAGGTTTCTCACAAATCTTTCGACATTCCTTGCTGGGGAGTAATCCCCGCTAAATCTAAAGTACATGGCAGTACTCCAAAGGAAAAAATCTGGGAGTAAAATCTAGAAGGAAAACCATAGGCTGAAAAACAAATGATTAATTGCAAGTAAGTAGGTAAGAAAAAAGTCATAGAATACCAGTAATTCTCAATTATTTAAACTTAATCAGCTGCATATAAATCACTGTATCTTACCACGACACCTTCCTGTACCACTAAGTGTCTCTCAAAAAATATACTTTGGATATTGGCCTAAAGAGTGTTCTCAGAGGCTAGAGCAAGACAAGCAAAAACGATGGTAAGATGAAATGATTGAAACAAAAGTTATATAGTTAATTAACACCATAAAGCTACCTAAAAACCCTCGAATGCAATTTGAAAAGTGCAGGCTGGATTCTTAGCTGCTTAAATTGACATAGCTCCATGATTTTGTGGAGCTGAGTCACCTTGTATTGGACCAGGATCTGTCTCCCATGCCTTGGGCCTCTTACAGAAACAGTAAAAAAGAAAACCAACCAAAACCTATTCAAATCACTCTAATGATTGCTTGTCCATATTAATAACTAAATGAAGCTAATTTAAAAACTTTTTTTCCCACCTAATTCTTTATTATGATAAAGGCTTTTTGTTGTGCAAACTCATTAGTAGAGCTTATTCCCTGTCATTTACATTTACCGATACAAATAGCCAAAAAGTGCTGATGAATAACCCACTGGCTCTGAAATCCAGCAGTACAGAGAGGTCTATGCTTGTAGTCATGTGCAGTAAATAACTATGATATTCTAACCTCCGTCGCTAACATTCCCCATCCTTACATATGCCATTTTATACATTTGATGTCTTGAGTGATTCTTCCCATTACAGCTACGTAGGCACCATCAAAAGCAAGAAGCACCTGAAATAATTGTGCCCTGATGTCAGGGTGCACGCTAAGCCCTGGGAGGTGGTGCTGTGTTTTACAAAGGGAGGTAGGATGCCTGCTCTTCCTGGGCCAGCCAGAGGAGCCGGTGGGAGCGCACGGGCTCTCTCTAGCAGCTTCTCCAGAGGAAACAGGGCAGGGTTGGAGCACATGGAGCCGGGAGGGATTAGATGCAGGCGACACCCGCTCTGTGGGTTTTTATCTGGAAGGCAGGAATTGCTAATAGGTGAGGTGGCGTTTGTTGGGGTTCAGCAGTAGAGAGGGCAGTGACGGGGCACGGGGCTGGGGAGAGACGATAGTGAGAAGGTCCCGGTGAGAAGTGCCATGCCAGTCCAGTACAGCAGCACCTGGGGAGACGCTGGTACCACAAGGGCACCAGAGCTCAGGTATCTCAGGTGCATCTGGATTGCAGGCAAGAGGAGGCATCTCCAGGTGTTGCCTCCAGTGCAGACCAAAATTCTTAGGAAGAGATTAAAATCGGAGCCTCTCATTTGGATCTCAGCCCTTGCAACCTGCTTCTCCTCCCAAAGCAGTCAAGGTTGGGGTTCAGACAAGACTTTCCAAGTTTACCTTACAGAGACATGGCTGGTGGTCGCGCACCATGCTCTGGTGAGTCCTACAGCCTGCTCGCAGGAGGGGAGGCAGGCAGGGCATGGCCACCCTTCACCACTGTGCATCCCCATCAGTGCCAGAGGATGCCAGCCAGAGGAGAGGATGGGCTAACATCTGCAGAGTTGGCAAGAGAGCTCTGGCAAGTGAAAAGGCTTTTATTGATCTGAGGACTGTGGCTACGTAAAGCAGGGATGTTGTGTCCCAGAGTGAAAGGTTGGGCATTATATTGGCCTACTGCTTCCCAACCTTTCCATACCCATATGCATATACGAGTAACACATATTTACATGCACCTGTATGCATTTACATGCACACAAAGACTGACTATAAACCAGAATGGAAATATGGCAATTTATAGAATAAACAACGAGATTAAAGAATGACTGAGAGCAACAGCACAAGAAATGGTCTTCCTCAGCTCCTGAGGCCCCGTAAGTTGAAATGAGCTATCTGAAATCTTTTCCCTGGAGGTACACTGGAGGAGGGGGTGCCAGCAGGGGTGCTATGGTGAGAACATGGCTGGGAAGATTATTTGTATCAGATAGGGTGAAAAAAGTCAGGAGGACTTCATGTCTGTGCCATGCTCTCCTACGGATGCGACCCTTTCGCATACATGGCTCTCCTTGGTTTACAGGAATCAGTGAGACTGTGAGAGCAGGATCTGAAATGCGTGGGCAGTATTTTTCCTCAGTCTTATGAAAAGTGAAGCAACATCAAAATACTGAAGCTGACAGAAATAATTTTAATACATAATCGTTATTTCCCACACATAATTTATAGCTGGATTGGCAAAAGCATTCTTACTTAACCACTCTCATGGACAATGTGCAGTTCAGCGGCCAAGTACTAGGAAGTTCCAATGCTTCTCCCAATAAACTTAGAGCAGTGCAGGGTGTAAGAGCCATCGTAGCTGTGCAAACCTCAGACTCCCTCACCTTCACCTCCTACACATGCATCGTCTATGGAGGACACAGGTATCGGTGAGATAGGCAGGAGCATGCGATGCAAGCCCGGACGCCCTGGGAAAACTCTACTTCAAACCCAACCTGCTTCGCAGTCCCCCATGCCCTTCCTGGACGAGCCACCCACCACCCGATCCTACCTCTGAGAAGACACGAAGAGCTGCATGAGCTCCTTACCTCCTGGAGATGTTGGGAGGATGCACTCCTCCTTCCACAGGGTGTGCGGGTCCTGCTGCTGTGGGGATTCACTGGGTAAAGGCACCGGAGCAAACACTTGCGCGAGTGAACAGACCAACAAATTTGTACAGATGTAAGGTAGCAGTTGTGTAACAGCCCCGGTGATTTACATTTGCTATCTGCAGATAGGGATGAAACACGGGTTGCCTGCAGTGCGCTTGCACGCTCGTACACGCACACCCCAGAGGGAGAGTCAAGCAGAACCCTTGGATCTCAGTCAAGGTGGTGATTCAGAGGCAGAGTAGCACGCGCGGGATGGGTAGCTGCTAGCCAGCTACTTGTTGGGTGGGCTTGGGCTAATTAAGCTGTCTGATTGGAGAAAAGAATCAAGGATTCAGGAGAGAGAAGAGAACAGAAGTGCAAGTCAAACTTCAGTGTCCGTTAGCTTGACGTGTAATTTCATGACAGTTTACAGACCTGTACAAGAGAACAAAGCGGAAAGCATCTATTTTTATGTTGTGGAGGGATGCTGAGCTGAAGACAAGACTTAGTTCACAAAACCCAGTTTTGGCTTCTTTTTAGTTTTAATCCACCTCCTGCTACACACTGCTCTGTTCAAAACAGCACACATCTTCATAACATCACTTGCATGCAGGGTAGCCTTGTTTTGTTACAGGACCAGGTTCAGGGAGGAAATTGGTTTCTGATGCTCTGAATGGCTTTGTAAATGAATGATGAATGAAGATGCAGTCAAACCGGGAGATACAGAGAAGAAATTGATAAATAGAAGAGAACGCTGTGGAAAAAAACCAAGGGGATCTAAATTACTTACACAAAATCCAGTACTATTTTGCGTGCTTGGTATTAGGTATTAATGGCATCTCTCTCCCTGCTGCACCGAAACATATTTTATATGCATAAATAAAGGAGACTGCCAGCCACCCCAGTGTTTGTGTTAGTTTTAGAGAACCTCCACATTTAATTTCCAAGCTTAAAAGGAAATAAGAAACCTGGAGCTCTGGAGATCATTGCTGTTTCCTTCCAGAGCAATTCTGCATGTTTGACATCTTATCTATTGTTTATGTCAGGCAAACAGTGCCTGGACAACACACAGAGTGGGCTGCAGCGGTAATGCGCCAAGCGAATACCTATGAGTCTCAGTGATTCATCGCTCCAAGGAGCTCTCGCTTTAATCACGGAGGACTGGCAGATGAGGAAGACCACGAGGATATATGACTTTGGGGCAGAGTGACAGCTGTCCCAGGTATTCCAACCCAAATCTACAAATCAATGCTTTTATTAGAAAGTGACAGCATTAATTTTGAAGGGTTGAGCAACCACCCCCAGAACAAAACTGCCACGTGAGAGAGCAACCCGGCTTCACCCACAGAAAAATCAATTGGAAATGAAAGCTTTTCAATGGCTGAGGGATCCATCTGTAAGCTCATCTCTAGCTAAGGTAATATTGCCTTTCAGAGTGTTGGGCTGCCCATTTTATCACAGACATGAAGAAGCGTAGAGTTTAGCGCCAGTACCTTGTAAGCAGCGATTAGCCGTGGAGCATCCCCCAGCCCTGCTGGCATCCCTGCATGGCCGCTGCATTTCACTGCTCCACCTTCACAGAGACCTTTTTACACCCACTCTGCTGTTTTAGATGAACAGTTCGGTGTCCACATCATGTTTTACGTAACAGACCAATGCTCCCTCCACAGCTGCACTTCTCTACCACAGACAGCTGGGTTCTGTCTGAAAGCAGCAATCCCTACAGGTCATGGAAAAATGAAAATTTCCCTTCAGAACTTGCAGCTGGAACAGATAACTAGAAATTAAGAGACCTGGGCTCTATCATCTCTTACAATGCTCACAGGTGCAGGTGAATAGTTTCCTTATCTGTATGACTCGGTTTCTCCACCTCTGAAATGGAAAAGCTGCCTCTCTGGAGTATTTATTCACAAAAAGGGATTTGAGGCTTTCAGCCGGGTGGAGACATAAACGTGCGAAGTGCTAGTATGGGCAGCAGCTGTGGCTTGCTTACACCCAGAAATAAAGAGAAAGAACTAAAAGAGGAATATACTGCATGCTTTTCTATCACCTACCACACAACCTTCTGTAAAAACCAAGAAATGCACTTTATTTTAGAGGAGGGACCTGCCCTGCAGCTGCTGCTGCATGGTGGGGAGGTACAAAGGACCCTTATGCAGAGCCCACTCCCAGAACTGTTCCAGCAAAGGTGATACCTGCCTTCTAGCCTCAAAGACATTTCTATAGCAATCGTGCCGCTTTTCCAGCCCTATTTGAATCACTTAAAGCTGCAAGCCTTTCCAGCCCACAAACACTTGATTAATCAAGATGTGTCAGCCCGTACCTGCTGCAAGGACTGAGCCACACGGCTGCTGAGGTGGCCATTACAGTGTCCCATCAGGGTAGTTTAGGGCTGGTTGATTTGTCTGTTTGATTTCAGTTTTCAATAGCTGTAAAAACGGCATAAATAATCAAAGGGGGGGCAGGGAAAGCTCAAATACTTGCTTTCCGACTGCACGTCCTGCAGTTCTTCGCAGAAAGCAAAGTCAAAAGTAAGGTTGCATTCACAAGCCAATGCCCATTTTGTCATTGCAAACCATACAAACAACGCATTTAATTTAGAGATACTATCTGTAGAGCTGAGTGCCAGTACGGGACAAGGGTCACCTAGCGCTGCAAAGACAACACCAAGACTTTTTTCTTCAGAGGAGAGGATGCGAAATCCTACATGAAGTCCATTACGCTACCATGGTGTCTGTGTTGCTGTCTCTGAGGAATGTTTAGGAAGAGGAGGGCCACCGCTCCCAGAGCTGCTGGAGGCTGCCACTTCTCACTCGGTGATAATTGACAGGGCTATCGTTAATTGGCAGGAGATCAAGCAACAAGCCCGCCTCCTTCTGAGAAAGGGCAACCAGCTCAGAGCTTTAGGGTCTTTTGTAATAACACTCTTCTACTAGCCTCCATTTGCTTTCAAGGGTGATCAGAAATGTAGAGGAAAAAAAGATAGACTTTTGAGGGACTGATCAACCACTTAAGATTCTGTTGAATCCTCATGACATACTTCTACCATTTCATTAGGAAATATCGCTATTTTTTTCTTGAGCTCTAATCTTTTGGAGAGGCAGCATCAGTAGCCAGAACCACCAGTGAAGTTTCTGTATGGAAGCATCCTCACAGAGAAAAGTCCCAGACATGAGCATTACTGGACCTTAAGGTGTTGGCGTAACATTACTTCTACTTTCACTTCTGCAATGGGTCACTTCTACTCGCCATGTAAACAAGACTGAGTGTTACTTCTGAGGACGTTACCCCAGGGATGTGATTTTTTTCCCCTGTTGCTGATGGAAGAGACAAGAACTATCTTCTAAATCATTGCTGTGGCTATAGTCAGTTATCAGAGAAAAACATTAGAAGTATTTTGGCACTTATATAAAATAGAACAGTATCAAACAAATGCTTAGAAATTAGGAGAAAGTAAAAATAACAAGCTAACAGTATCTCTGAAGTTCCTACAGTAAAGTGAAACATTATTCTATCATTTTCTTTGGAAAAGAATTTCCTGCGGTGTTGCCTCTATACGTGCAAGATGATTGTTTACACAGCTAGTTCCTAAACTCTATACATTTCCAGCTGAAATATCAGAAAAAATGGACAAGTTAGAAAATGTCACCTCAGTTGAGATTTTTGATCAAAGAATACTCTTAGTAATGACAATGGTTCCCAGGATAAGATGACTGAGCATTTGATAGAGAGAAAAAAAATTGTATTGTCAAGGTATTGCCTGGTGGCTTGAGGAGAATTTTGCAAAGGTACAAGGAAGCTGATGATGCTCCAAACCGTCTATCAGCTTAGCACTTCCATCCTAGAGAAACTTTGAATTTTCACTTATTTCCCTGCTCTCCAGAAGGGTAAGCAGCTTTGGAAAACAGCAGATTCCAAGATCTGCCATAAGAGTATTTCTAACATTTTAATGACCTGGGAGCCAGACATTTTTTTGGTTTTGGTTAGTATTTCAGCAACGTGCCTCAGATGTTTTGCTTCGCTTCTTAACCTCAAAGGCGGTACGGCATAGCCAGATGCTTGCAGTATGCAGCGTCATGGGCAGGCACCAAAAGAGTGCTGCATATACAATGGAAAAAATGCAGTAGTGACACATACGCGCCTATAGCTATATATACACACATACATACTGCCATTCAGGTGAGCACAGGCAGCCTGGATTTTCCAGGCTGACATGTTATTTACTCTTCTCCCGGCCTTGGAAGATTTTTCCTGGAGCTCGTAACCTGCCCTCCTCTGACAGGGCTCGGGCTGGGGAACGCACCCACCATGTGTCTCTTCCGACAGCCTCCAGCTTACCTCCCTTCCCACCTGACGTTAAGTAAACATCAGCTTTTAACTCCTAGGGTATTACACTTGTCCTTTGCACCTACTGCAAATATCTTCATAAATAAACGCTCAAGTAACAAGGAAGGAGGAGACGGAAGGATTCAGGGAAAAAATAGCATATGCAAAACTCGATTGAGCTGTCTGGTCACTATGTCCTGATACAAAGGTGAGTGGGGAGGTTTCTTGATGGATGACATGTCATTCGCAAGAGCTCCGTCTGTAGTTGCCAGCACAGAAAGAGGTCCTTAAAATTCCAGCAGCTGAAGCCCTGCCATCCGTCAGGGAGAGGAACACAGCCATCCACCCACCCGCTTGGCCGGCGCGGGAGCCCAAATGATGAGCATGTCACAATCATTTTATTTGTGCAAAACTCTTGGCCATGAAGTAGCAGCCGGTGCCTGGCTTACTGTGTGGTACTCCTATTTGTACTGACAAGTACATCTGTATACAGGGGCTCCCAAACTCCTGGTGCACAGGGCTTTTCCTACCTGGCAGTGAACTGGTCAGAGGGGGAGATGCTGCTTCTTATGGCAGGATTATTCGGTTGCAGGAGTATGGTGCATTCCTACCTGCGAGAATGATTGATTTCATAAAACAGCTTGGAAATGAGGTCAGTGTTGTTTAGGCTTCCATTTGTAGGCATTCAAATACTACTGTAATCGAATTCATCTTTTTTTCTTTTCGACTGTCACCCAACACATAGGGTGCAAAGTGGAAATGGTTTTTGTCTGCCTTTCTTTGGATCTCAGCAGCGTTAATTTTTAATTGAAAGCCATGCTCTTACACCAAGAAGCCGGATGGATTTGATTCAAACTTCACTCAAGCATCCTTTGACTGAGCGTTGAGGACTTTATATTAGTTTAGACTAAAATAAAAAAGTGATCTATGCAATGGACTCCCCATTCAGTTTGTTTGGGGAACTTTGCAGATAAGACCCATCTCTTCCCCCTGCAGCTCTTGGTTACTTGGTCTGGTTCCCACACTGCTCACGCTGGCTAAACACAGACCAATTCCTAACGAAATAAATAGTGTTTCTTAGTCAGTACAAAAGCGTGTGGCTTTTTTGCCTGAATTATAAATTCTCCACAGATTACACCTGTGGCCAATAGGGCCTGAGGGATAAAGCAATATGAAAGCAGGTCATTATTTGAGTAAACATGAGATGATGCCACGAGGAAGTATTTGGCTCACCAGGTGGCAGAGAGAAACAGCAGCGTTATTCTGCTTTTCTATTTCTTTGTCAAGGCAGGCACCATTTTTCACATCATACAACTGTCCTCCCCCAGCCCCTATGGGTGAAGCGGCGGTTTAGCGAATGACGTAATCAGAACAGGAATTTGGGCTCGACAGCTTTTTCCCCGCTGGTTTGAGGCACCAGCTGGGGAACACCTGCAATTAACGGGACCAGCATTTTGATATAGAGAGCACAGGGCAGTTTGCAGAGGACGCGACGAGTACGTCTCATCATCTCCAATTTGCACAGGAGAAACTGAGGTATAGATGTGCAAGTCAAGGCACATGTATTGCCACAGCTCAGAGTTACTGTCATTTAATCTTGATTTTTTCTGGGCTGAAGGGGAGCTACGCGCTGAAGGGAGAGGCTATGGGGTTGACCCCCAGTTCCTCTCCTGCAGCCAGCCCCCAGGCTGGCAGGATCCGCTTGCTGACCTTTCCAGGAACGGGGCTGCATGTCTGAGCAAAGACTCACTCAGGATCAACCCCCGTGACTCTGGATAAATGAAACACTTTGCCGTCTGGCATATCACTCCGTTTCCCACGAACGGCGCAAATAGTCACCATGGCATGTACAAACACAAGGAATCTATTATTGGCACCTCTCCTTGGCTCGCCGTCGTGACGTCCAACCTGGAGGCAAGTGTTAATGCCCTTATAAGGCTTCTCGCACACATTTAAATGTGTTATCCTTTGGCCAATGATACAAACTGCTATCTCAGTAGCATACGGCATGGGGAGGTGGGAGATTTTCTTGGCTCTGTGGTGAGAGAGAGAAATTAAAAAGGAGCCTACAATGCTGAGTCACTGTGACAAATAACTTACTATGGAATACATTCAGGCTTTAGCAAGGAGGCAGCTGATAGTGAGTCAGTGACTGACTAGTGCCTCCTAGATTTTCCTCCTTGGGAAAGATTCAATTTAATGGGATGAAGCGCCAGCAAAAAGTCGTTCTCGGCATTACCGAGTCAATATCACTAATTATACACACGGTTAAAACTGTCAAGTTACATTATACGTCGCGTAGTATGTGCATTTTGTTTGGCGTATAACATCCCCCGTTACGAAGCTGTTCAGTACGTCCCATTAAAAACACTGGTTTTCAGACGCTGGAAATTTTGCCAAACTTCAACTGTTTGGCTGTCTTAATTCAAACATCTCCCCTCTTCTGGTTGCTCAACTTTGTGGGCTTATGAATGTCCTATTTAGTGTTCTGGTTTAGCACTCCATAGCACAATTTAAACCAAAATAGATAGTTTGTGTTAAAAAAAAAAAACTCTTCCAAGTACAAAATGGGTACAGTTTTGAGGCAGACTGTACAAGAAGGTCACAATTCACCCCAACATTTAGTACCAGTGAAGTCAAATTTGCATGTGCTCAATCATGGGCAATTTTTTTTGGGGGGAAGGGGGGGGAGGGCGGAGGGGAAGTGGGGGGGAGGTGGTGTGTCTTTTTTCCCCCCTCCAGTCTGACAGACCCATGCTCAGACAGGGAAACAAGATCTTGCCCTGAGAAGTAGCTCACTCAGGACCATGGACCCAGAGGAGGGAAGCAGAAAGCAGGTCTGAACAACTTTGTTCTGGTCCCCTTCTCCTGGACCCTGGGTCACATACCTGCCAGTGAAACAGCAGAAACGTCAAGAAACAAAGCCTCCCAATGGCTGAAAAGCTGCAGCCGAACCCCTTTCCTATTGACACAACCCCCTTTCTGTTTACACTGCCTGGCACAGCTGCCGATTAAATTCTCAAATATTCACGCAATCTCCTACCGCCACATGACGGCCACTGCTCCCTTTAGGAGACAACTTGCTGTCTTATTGAACATAAATAACATGGAAAAAGTTAAAAGACAATTCTGTCACCCAAGAACCAATCATTGAAGCCTTTTCAGCCAGTCCATCCTTGGCCATGGCAGCAGTGGATCAAGGGGCATGAGCAACGTGATACCTCCCGTGTTCCTACCAGGCTGCTCACCCAGCTGATGTCCCTTTCATCTTTGCCTGTGCTCTTGCCGTCCAGAGAGACCCAGTAACATCAATCCCGAAATTCCTAAGATACCATGCTAACCAATACATTATGGAGAAGATTATAACTATTCCTGAGCAGACCACAACCAGGTGGAAAGAATTTCCTATCTTTCTCTTCCACCTGCACTCCAGGAAGAGACATGAGGTTCAGCCTGGCAAGGGGAATATTTTCCCTCAAGTAATTCCAGCTGGGACACTGCAGTCAGGCCACCGTTTCTGAGCACAAGTATCATAAAGGCATAGAACAATCCAAACAGTTTGCTTGAACTGTTAATTAATGAATTATACTAATGCTGTTCCTGTCTCAAGACTGGCTGCTAAAGAAGTGTAATTAGTTATTCATATCTGTTGTCCAACTCATATGAACTACAGTGGTCCAGTTGCTAGTGAATGGGGTCCATAAAGCTGGTCAAATATTTTTGCACGATGCTTTTGTTTGTCTCTTGAACAAAAGTGTCTTTTTTTCCCTTAAAACAAAGCTTTTCTTGATAAATGGTGATATCATCAACAATTTCACTGTCTTTTTTTAGCTGAGTGCATCTCTTGCCAACCCTGTGAGACAAAGGGCTTCCTTATTTCCACCATGGCTCTAATACATCACATTACAAACCCCACTATTAAAGCAACTGGCATTCTTGATAGAAGGCCGGAGGGGCAGCCAAGGGCTCTTCCAGGCCAGGGAAGAAGCAAGTCCACAGGGCTGCAGGGAACTACGCGTTCCACCGATGCCAGCGTTAGCTCGTCTGTGGTTGCTGAAGGACTTTGAGCCAGGCTCTCATTGGCCCTGAGGCGATGAAGTGGTCTTAAAGTGGATGTGAGCATACAGTTATGATCAAAAGAGTCTTCTTTTAAGGAAGAATTGTCTTCTAGATCTGAAAAATCACGCACAGACCCTTCTTTTAAGAGCAGCAAATTCATACAATTTTAAAGAAAAAAAATACTCATGTTTTTCTTTGCACGCTTCTGAAGAGAGGCTCTCAGATATGACCTTTCCAAAATGCCTGTCAATGATCAGCTATAAAACAAGAGATCTCAGTAATATTTTTCTAATGCAGAGTGAAGAGCAGCCAACTTCCCATAGAAAAGGAGGAGGATTTTCTCAAACTAATTTTATTTCCTTATCTTTAGTCATCTGTTGAAAAGAAAACACTAAATATATTCCTCAGTCTACTCCTTCCAGTGATAGCTCGAAGGAGTAAAGAACCATATGCTCCTTCAGCTGATCTATACTGTCTCCATGACAATGCACATTTACAAAGTTTGCTTCTAACAACTTTGTAGTATGAGCTCCAATTGCTTGTAATTAAGGGTACGAGGCAGCCTTTCAGGAGGGAAGGGCTGCTTGTCGCTGCAGCTACATGGTCAGGCTCCCCTTCCCACTTCTGCTGGAGAGGGCTGCGTTTCTGCACGGGGAATCTAGGTGAGGCCATTACACTTCTGCACAGAAACAGCCCAGACCTTCAGCTGGTGGAAATCAGTTTAGCTTCAGCCATGTCAGTGCAGCTCAGCCACCTAGCACCAGCCAAGAAGCTGATACAGTTGGTCCCTTCAAGTTCCATACAAGTTTTAATACATAAGACACCTTAAAAGGGTTTTTATTTATCAGAAAATCTTAGATTTACACAGAGTGACCTCCTTCTTAAAGGATGTTTTGCTCACACAGTGTTTTAATTCAGTGAATCCAGATTTCCCAAAGGTTCCTCTCTCTGGCGTAGAGTGGGGTCTTGAAGCCGTGACCTCCTTGAGCAGGACAGAAGAGTGGAGGAGCATGAGCTGGGCATGGGTGCCCTGTGCAAGGGCACCCACCACAGCTGGAACATGGGCAAGGGCAGAGGGGTTAGCTGGCTAGTGGGGAAGGGAAACAGGATACCAGAAAATAAAGGGGCACGATTTACAAACAAGGAGGCTTAAGTGTCAGTAGTAAAAGCAAAAAGTAGTAACTCTAAGGTGGGAAGGTGCACTGTTTGTCTCAAAGGCAAACGGTAGGATTTGACAGCATCACTTTTTAATGTCTTAAAAATGTAATTCTAGACACAGGCATATTTTATACCTTAAAAAAAAAAAAACAACAACAATTCCTTGTTTGATCATCCTCCTAGTACTTAAGGCAGACCAAAGGTTGGAAAGTCCTGTGTTGAAAGTTTTTACTCCTCTCTCTGGGCCAGCTCAGCTCACCCCAGTGCGGTAGACTGGAGTTTCTTCCCAGACTCAGTGGGTATGTTGGGAGGGGTGTCCCTAACCTGGGGGGAGAAGAGGGATCCCAGGCAGAGGCAGCAGGTCACACCCCTCCAAGGAGGCGAGACATTGCCTTCCTGGCCACCCTGCTCCCTCGGCGGGTTGCCTGTGGCAGAGATGCCTTGCAGGGGCCATGTGCTGCAAACACCCTTTGGGGTCCTGGCACAACCTGCCCAGGATCCGGAGCCCTATGGCACTGCAAACTCACCCCAACAGGGATTTATTTAGCTTATTGATGCTTACTGGTGTGCCGGTGGTTTGCATGCTGTGTGACATGCACAGCCATCTGCAAAGGATGAGGGAGCCGCCCAGCAGAGCGCTCAGGCTAGGCACCTCTAAAATTTAAGGATCTTTTCCAAAATAGCGTTTGGAGAGGCCAGGCTCAAGGAGTCACTTTACAGCTCCAGGGATAACCAGTCAGTAAATACAGTTGCCTTCTTGAGCTTTTACCCAGCGCAAACCACTGGACAATATCTGTTCTGGGACTTCTGGGAGCTATCAGCATCCAGGAAAGACAACAGCCGACAAAAAGGCAGCTGCTACCACCCCTCCTGCCGCCCAGGTATGTCAGGGCAATGCCAGGGAGGGGGCCAGGGAGAAACCATGCTCCCCCGGGAGAGGAGATGATGCAGTGGCAGATTTTACACATTAGCCCTTTAGATCTGTTGGATCTTTCCTAAAAAGAGTTAAGAAAGTGTCAGCAATGCTGGCAGGTGGGCAGCAGCATTAGAGTGGGACTGATGTCACGCCTGTGGGCGCAAACAAGCAGATCACCTGTGATGGGGACCACTGCTCCTGGAAGTGCAGGTGACCAGCCACCCTGGCTGAGGCAGGGTCTTACCATCCAGAACCAGAGGTGGGGCAGACGTCTTCTTTATACTCCTTTAAATACTTTACATTCCGGTTTTTTTCCAAGTTTCTTGGGTTTTCCTTTATAAGAAGAAAAACTTAAATGCACAGTATTTTTTTAATCTTTTCTGGTTTTATATTTTTCTTCTGCGTTAAGAGGTTTTTACTGCAACTGCAAGAATAACTTCCATTTGAAAACAGCATTTGCCAGAAATTGTTGACATATTCTGATACTTACAGAAGCTGTGTTACAAACCAAACAGTATACAGAAGTTTGGATTTACTTCTAACCAAGCAAGCCAGGATGCCCAACTTATTGACTACTTTAATGGAAAAAAATAAAAATCTTATACTACGATATAATAGCAGAAAAACATTCAGGAACAGGCTGCGTCTGGGCCACAGGCTGTCAATTGGCAGCCTCCACCTAAACAAGTGCAGAAAGATGTTATATTGTTATTTTCAGAGCCTGTGTGTTTCACTATTCCCCAATCGGTACAATACTCGTCAGCACTCCTGTTTTGAATTTCACACATTTGCTTAATCAGAAACCAACAGAAATACACAACCGGCTTAAGTGGCACATGAGACTCAAATTCTTTCTTTATCAAGGAGTGACCTAAGATATGGGTTGCAGATCAGGTTAACCCCACATAATCTGTTTTAAATGGACCTATAGTATGTATTTCAGCTCAATAATAAAAACTTCAGGTGGCTATTAAAAAAAAAGTATAAAAGAGCAATGACCCATTTATTTTAAAATAAACCCGACATTTATTTTGAATTGTCAGAATGAACCATTTAGAGATTTATTTTCTTCCCTAGTTCACAACCCCATGAACTGACCCAGGCAGCAAAATCCCTATGATATTTTGATTTTTGCTAGACTGGCATTTTTCACTAAGAAACCTCTATCATTAAAATTTTCACCCGGCTGCAATCTTCAATGCTCATATATCCCGAGAGGGATAATTTTAACACAAACAGGACTCCCAAGAGCTGGCAAACACAGACTCCTGTTGAGCAGCTCTGCTCCTCCCAGTACTCGCCCGCACAGCAGTCAGGCCCAGGACACTGCTGCAAGCTGTCTCAACATCCATTTGACGTCTGCAAATATATGCCAAGTTCTAATTATGCTTGACAGTCCTCTAGAAATTCAGATTTCTAACACCCCCCCCTCCCCCCCCCCCCCCCTCCCCCGAAAACACCAGATTCCTCCTGAAGTCTATTTAGAGGGAATGAAGCTAAGGCTAATTAGAGCTGAGTCTCCAGTTATCCCTTCACCCCGTATACCGGAGCTAAGACAAATTCTGCCAGAGGAGTCACATCTAGACTAGTCTACCAGATTATGCAATGAAAGGAGGTGTGCTGTGCAAGAAGGAGTTTCTGCTGGGAAGAGAGACAGCTCAGAGTCACAGCTTCCTCTTCAAGCCTCCGATACTCACGGATTCAGAAAGATTTGGTTTCCCCACTACAAAACACCCCTCTTTTAGGGAGTAAGAGCCAGCCCTGCTCAGGCTTTGCTAATCTCTCTGTTTAGTGGGAAAGCACATGAGACCTGGTGTGCCAGGAGCTTAGGAGGCACTGCTCAAAGTTATTTGGTGCCTCTGAGAGCTCCCCGGTGAATGACAACGTAAAGGATTCAATGTGTGTGCCCAAGTGTCGAACAAACCCTGCCTATTAAAGAGTTTAAGGAGAGGAAATGCTTTCCAGACACACAAGCCTTTTCTAAGGGAATTGCTATTCCTTAGGATGTCAGACACATAATGCCGATGCCATAAATGTCACCATACAGCAGTTTTCATTCAGAAAATATATGATTAATGTCAAGAAAACCCAAAGAAATATGTATCCCTTTTAATTCCTCTTACCCCTGCCCCTTTCTCCAGGGCTTTGGGAAACAGACTTTGGGAGAAGCTTTGAACAGTCATGCAAAATCAATCACCTCCAGCTTTCAGAGGGTGGGAAAAAGCTGGAAAAAAAAAAAATTGCCACATCTTTTGGGAAGTTGAGAAAGGCGCACAGCCCTGGCAGATAGCTCCCACACAGGTCTGGTGCCTTCGCAGCCTGGGTCCCCAGCCTGCTGCACCCCGCAGCGCTGCCAGCACAGCCCACCATCAGGGACGAGTGGCTGGTGGGTCCCAGGGACCTATGAGACACTTTTTACTAGGATAGATTTCAGGCCAGAAACCTGGCGGAAAAAAAGCCATCGGTGCAGGTAGAAGAGTTGCTCGCTTCCTGCAAAATTATTGTACCCCAATGAAAAAAAAAAAAAAAAAAGTATTTTTTCCTATCCTGTTTGGGGCATACACACAATGAAGGGCAGAAGGAGCCAGAGGCACCTTACAAGACTGTAGTCAGACGAACCCAAGTGAACAGGTACCCACGGATGACAGCAAGCCCTGAGCCCATGTGGTCAGCAGCGTCTCTTTGCTCCCGTAACACCGAGCTCGGACTGGGACCAGGCTGCATCTCCTCACCTCCCCCGGGTCTGGGAACCCTGGAAGGGGTCCCCTTCCCCACGTCTAGGAAAACTAACCTATTTTTCTTACTCCTTTTTCCCCATTTACTTTGTTTGTTTTATATTTCCCTAAGCCAAAAACTCCACTATGTTTATTAATTTTGATCCTAGAGGAGTTTCTCTGGAGCCTCAGGTTAAGTGGCCATAGTTATGCTGCCACGGCACTGAGATGCTCTGGCTTGCTGGGGACTGCGTCGTGTTAGACCCCCACAAGTACATAGTGAGGGACAGCAACAACCCAAAGAGCTCATAGCCTGGGAAGACGAGCCAAGCAAAGAAAATATTTGTGTCTTCATTATGCAGGGAGATTAAGATCCTGGTTAATTTTATTTAATTGCCTCCAGCTCCTTTTGGTCAATAGGGAAAGACAGACACCTCCAGGGGTGATCCAAACCAAGATGGATTAAACACGCTGGAGATGAGCCTATATAACTCCTTATAGCCATGGCCCTCCTGGTTTAGATGTGTTAGTTAAGTGGGGTTAATCCAGGCTTGAGTTACTGGCTCAGGACTGCATCCAGGCTTGGGTTCAAGCTGAAAGCCTGCGGCTGGAAGAGGAGTTGTGCCCACATCCTTGGAAACCAAGACCTGGACTGAACAGTCACCCCGTCCCCCTATTTTTTGCTGTGTTACTGTTGCATTTTATGGCCACCAAGAAAGGCTTTCTTTTTTTCCCCCCTCTCTTGATATGTAACTCCCCGGGGCGGGCTGTTTGTCCCCCCAGCAGAAAATAAAGAGTCACACCAGCAGCAGAGGGTGTGGAGGCAGACGTTTTTTGGGCATCAGAACTGGCAGTTTTTAGAGCCTCCGAATGAGTAGGCGACTGTGCTGAGGCTCTTTCTCCCACCACAAATCACGAAGCCAAATATCTCAGCTGCACTGCATGTCTGCAGGAGCTCCTCCTCCGGTGCTGGCTAGTGTGGGAAGGGCGCTGCTGGCACGCAGCTCACCC
The DNA here is from genome assembly GCF_965638725.1 of Aptenodytes patagonicus. NCBI lineage: Eukaryota > Metazoa > Chordata > Aves > Sphenisciformes > Spheniscidae > Aptenodytes > Aptenodytes patagonicus. Next base: position 7,190,025 of record NC_134955.1, read on the forward strand.
AAGCGCTTGCGTGCGTGTGGTCAAAATTAAGGCAAGCCCCTGTGCTTGTGTTTGAGATGCACACACGGGCAAAGCCCTTCTGCCACTTATAACCTGCCTGGCTTCACAAGAGCAACCCAGAGCACACCAAGCATCAGGAATATGTGCAACCAGCCAAACCCTCCAGGGTTGTTGGCACTTGGATAGCCCTCTGCAGGAAGGAAGATGTGGGCATAAGGGCACCAGAGAGCAGAGGTCTTTTCTGCTTCTTCTTAGAGAAGGGAGGGAAACAAATTACTTAAAGGTAGTGGAAACAGATGTACTTCTGTATCTTGTACCCTATAAAAGAAAGGCCTTTCCAGTGAAACAGATGGGCTTAAGTGCCATTTAAAGCAACTTCTGCTTTACCCAAGAAAGCCTCACACAAGCTTTGCGTGTGCATTACGCAAGCAGTTTATACAAGAAAGAGTCTGGCCACACATCTCTAACATCACAGAACGCCTTCTTAATCAAAGCTGAACCAGAGGAGTCAAGAAAAAACAGCCCCTATGTCCTTGAACCTCAAGCAGTGCTAGTGACTTAAACTATCTGTGGTTGGGAGCTGAGCTTAATTCTGTAACTGCTGCTTCTCCTTCCCTTTTCTGCTCGCATCCTTTGCTAGGCCAGTCTCAGGGAGACATTTTTTAGGAACATGTAACAACCTGGCTTCATTGTTTCTCATGAATTGTAAAGACCATTATGAAAGTGCATAGGCAAAAGGTGAAGAGATTTCACAAAAACAATCACACAAGCAGAAGTTGTCATTGTAGATGTCATGTACCTAAACTCTTCAGAGTTGAGCCACGGATTTAGCACGTACTGCCTCAGCCACTTTGCACTTTCCCCTACATTAGCTTTCTTCAGGGACCAGAGTAATGAGAGCTAAGCAATAGGCTTCAGAGATTTCCTTTTTTCTGCCTCCTTTCTTTTGCAATCCTGTACTGCAGACTAGGGTCATAACCAGTGTGTACTTTAGACCCGTGAATGGAGAAGAACGTGGAAGACAGGTAACACCTTAATTTCTCATTGTGTTCAATGAAAAGGCACTAGACACAGAAAAAGGTGGAGTTATTTGTTTGTTTCCTTCCAGTCAAAGCACAACTTAACAGCTAAAACCTCAAAAACACAAAACAGTAAAAAAGATAGGACAGTCAGACTTTGTTAGAATAATCAATATGGATAGAGGAAAGATTAACTTGAATGAAATTTAGAGAGAAAAATACCCTCTCATCCTTCCTCTATACAGGCTAGTCCAACCACTCAGCTCACGCTGCTGCTGCCATTTCCCAAGTGACAGCTTTCAAAAGAGCCAGGACTGGTTTGCAATGCTAAGCTGAGGGAAGAACACACAAGCAACAGCTCAAGAAAGAAATGCAGAGGAAATTAAAGTGGTTTTAAAAGAAAAAAAAAATATCCTAAGGATATAAAATAGAGTGGAGTCAAGGCAAAAGGCTCCCAGCAGCGAAAGGGAAGTTGCAGTTTTGGCTCATTGCTTAAACCAATGCTTAAGAAAGAAAGTCTAGCACTGATAAAGATGAGGAGGTAGGGAAGCAGTCAACATACCTGCCGGTGGCTATACTAAAAGCCTGAAGGTTCATCTCCTGCAGAAAAGAGCGTTCCTAGTAGACTATTGCTCCATCTGCTTATACCCATGCATGCTCCCACCACCAGCACTCATTTACTCTTGTCAACAGCGCACACCTGAGCCTTTTCCCTGCAAGCACTTACACTTGTTTCCTGTAAAGCTGGTGGCTGTGCTTACACACTTCTCCTATTGTCAAGTAGGTTAGAGATCAGCTGGCCCTGTATGACCCATACCTAGGAACAGTCCTTGTGTCCTCAGTACCTCACCTGTTATGCTTCAGACATCACTGCGACTAGCCAGTGCCCATCTAACAGTGTGGGAAGGAAACGAGTAGCATGTTAACAACATCACCTCACTCTTGTTTCCACCTCTTCAGGGTCAGCTGCCTGCTCCAGGCTCCAGCCCCATGGTTGCTAACAGGGTTGGAATCACACAACCCCTTCCGTTCATCATAAAAAAAAAATAAAGCAACACAGTGTTTTTGGCTGAGAGGGGAGAGAAGAAAATTGATTGTAACTGTGAGTCCAAATAAACCTGTCTGCTCTTTGCTAGATACTACAGGAGGTGCAGTGGTAGATGAGCGCAAAGCTTGGGGATAAGCATGGGCAAGTTGACAAAACTAATGAAGCCAACTTTTCTCATGCATTTGAGAGTAAAGTGGCTAAAATGTAGCTACTGTAATGGTAGGATGGGATGACGCTTTAAGGTACTTTCACAGGAGAACAAATCTGTCCAAATATTCAGTCTTCATATCACATATGTTTCTCAGGCCAGATTTTTGGTGGCTTTTTCTTAGACGGTGCGTTTCCAGAGCTGCTCTTGGCCTATGGAGTGAGTCCTTCTGTCCGCAGCAGGAAAACAGTGAAATACTGGTAAATACAGAATTTGTATGGGTATAACTCTTCTCACCATAATGTGAGCACTCCTGACTTAGTGACGGTGAAACCTGAACTGGGACTGGATCTTCATTACTGTTTACTGGCTTTGGTCAGTGCTTTGGGCAAGGCTCTGAACAGCATTGTCTCTTTCTAACAGAACAGGAACATGCAACAGAGTCTTTTCAATGCGTGTGTCTCATGTCATGCAATTCAGAAATGTATGCAAAGGTGCAAATACTCGACCACCCAGTTAAACAATCTGGAGGAGCATTACTGAGAGGCTATAGGACACCAGCAGAGCACAAGGACGAGGGCACTGTATTTGGTGAGTGTAAGCTTAAAGTAAATATTTGAACAACAAACTGGAATTTAACCAACTCAGTGTTTTATTCAAAAGGAAGGGCATGAGGGACTGCTGAAGCTGGTATCAGAGTAATATAGAAAATCCCAAAGGAAAGGAGAGAAAATAAACAACCAAGGATATTCACAATGGAAGGAGGGAGCTATGAACCACCTGAAGCTCAGAGAAAAATCAGTTTCAGGTATGTCGGAAACAGATCTCTGGCTTGAGAAGAGATATGGTTATAAGGACTCCATAAGGGGGGTTTGGGCAAAGCCAGAGAGTGATTGAAACTAAGGCATGAGGGAGGAAGAATAGCTGTTAAATACCAAGCCACAATCAGATATCACTTAAGCTTGATGCTGGTTTTCAGACCAAAGATAATAACAAATCTTCCAATTGAGTATGCACGAAGCATAATGATATTAGAAAAATGTTTAGGAAATCAAAAGCTATATGAAGGCAAAAGAAGACTTCATTACAAGTTAAATCTATATTTTTCCCAAGGTACTTGCAGAGCGCCCACTGATTTCAGTGGAGTAGGCATTCAGGCTATTTGTCTTAGCCTGAGACTCCACATAAGAAGCAGGACCTGGGTTTCATGTCAGGGAGTGATGAATGGGGAATCTCTTCCTAGAGCTAATTTAGCCCATCCGTTCTAGGGAGTCAGAGAGAACAAAACTGGCCTTCCTCCTGGTTGAATCAGAAAAAAAAGTGCTGGTTCTGGGCCACGGCAATGGTACTGTTTTGTGTGCCTGTTCTCTCTTATTTGAGAAATACTGGGGAAGCTTGATGTCGTTTGGATTCTGGAGGCGTTCCTCATAAGATGCAGAGGGGTGGAACTTGCAGCCTTTGATGAGGAAGACACCAGAACTGAGTCTATAACAAGAGGAGGAAACCCTTGTAGGTTTTTTTTCTTCCAGATGTTCATTCAAACATTTGAGTTAGCATAAAAAAAAAAAAAAAGAGCTTAAAACAGTCTAACCAAAATCACTCTTAATCAGGTTTTGTTTCCATGGCACCTTTGATGTCGTAAGCTTAATAGCTCTCCAGTGATCTATAGAGTCTTCCAGGAAAAAAAAAATGGTTAGACAACCTGAACGCCAAATGTTGAATACACCCTTAAAAATATCCTTTCTGAAAAGTTTTCAGGCCTCCCTTCTCTTTTAAGAATCAAGGGAAACCAAAAATCGAACCAGGAATTTCCCCCTCCCACACACCCCAACCCCGCATATCACCGGAAATCTTTGCACGGCAGTTGGAATATATGGAGACCTACAAATATATTATTAAACTGCAAAGGAAATGCATAAAAAAGACTGTTATAAAAATAGCTGTAAAACACTTTTTTTCGTTCTACAGATGCAAACTCTCAAGAAACATCTTTCTGTCAAAACTGAAACAGATTGTGGTGTTCAGCAGCACATTTCTTTGCTAGGGAAACATTCTTGGTACAGTATTTTTGCTCTTCGTCTGATGTTTTTTCCAAGGATTTTCTAATTAATCATGGTGCTGATGGATGATAGCAGCCATGCTATGGCTGCTACTAATACACACAACTCTTGCCAGAGTTAAAGTAGGTATAATTTGCTTTTATTCAAAAGCTTTTGCTCAGTAATATTTTTATGGCCTGATCTGACACTTGTGGTCAAGCAACATTCCCAGTCCCATCAGCCTTCAGGATCCTTATTTGATTTTATATAAAGAAAAAGGGGCAGATCTTTGGTTTGCTGCTTTTCTGGTTATCACTGGCCACTGCTACTGTTTGAGGAAAGATGCATCACTCTGCCTGGTGGGTTTAGTATCTGCAGGAGAGGGACTGAAGCTTCAGATGACATGACTTACAGAAAATTGCTGCCAGAGAAATTAAATATCATGAACTGTACTAAAAAAAGCAAAATCCTGATCCTGATTAGAAGCTTTGTTTCTTTGAGGGTAGAGTGTAAAGATTTTGCTGCGGTTATAGTAAAATACACAACAAAGGTCTACTAACTTTGATGGAAAGTATAGCTTAAAAAATCAACTTTAAATAAAAGTTGATAAAACTCTGTTTAAGAGATGCCAAACACGCATATCAAACAAGATACCTATAAAATATGATATGAAAAAAATAAAATAGTTCTTCAAAATAAAAAGCACTAATCAAATTACTTTATCCTTTACTGTTGCTAGAATAGAAAAATGAATCAATGTTGTATCCTTCACACGTCCAGTCTTGAACTCTGCAATACATGTAGAATGAATCTGGATGCTGTCAAACACGCCAATGTACTAGCTAGCCATAATTTATAACCCATTTAGCAAAATAAATTAACTTGTCATATTGAAATAATTATCATATTTTTAAAGGATAATATCTAAGAGAATTCTAAGCATAACTTAAGAAGTGGATGATACCTCTATACATGAAAGGGTTTGAACTAAAATCTCTATACTGGTGAATTAGTCTAGGCTTCTGATGATCTAACAGAGAGTGTAACAGAGTTTATTGTACCTTAAATCACCTGTGTACATGTCAGAATTTGGCCCCGTCACACTTTCTCTGACATGAAGTGTAGTGGCTGGTCTTTTTGATCTAGAATGGGAAGATTAATAAATAAAAACACAGATTAATAAAAAAAAAGGCTTATACATCCAGATGCAGTAAATACATATTTGTTTTCTTGTTTGGGCTACTGGCTTGTTTGTCTCTCTAACCTTGTGTCATTATGGAAAACATAAAGTATGTTAATACAGTGTATTGAAAACCAGAAAAAAACCCCTTCTTATGTTTTGATAGTATTTTTTTCCTAGTTATCTTGTGTGGCTTGTATTTTGTATAATGGGACAGATTTATTTAGATAAATATTTATATATTCATATATTTATATGTTATCATTCCAAATTATGTCCCATTACAATCATTAGCAATTTTATCACAGGGAATTTTTCCGGGTAAAGTTTTCCAGTGAACCATCCAGCCATTCATATACAGACCCATGTTCCAGTTTTAATGTGTTTCTATTTATCCTGCTTAAAAACAAACATCTCCAGACAGAGGAGACTGACAGGCACATGAAAGACCACTTTAATCTCCTTCCCCAGTCAGTGCAGATATATGAAGTGTGGTATAAACTGGAGCATGCTTAACTCACATTGTGGGAAGCCTTGGAAAGGTGTTTTCCAGAATACTGCTATGTATGAGAATACTCCTTATAAATGACTTTGCAAGAGAAGGATGATGAAAAACAATAGTAATCTCTGTAGCTGGTATTGTGAACAACTGATAGTTGAGCCCGGTGGAAGCTGGTTGCTGATATGACTGCAAGCTGTGTTAGGTATGGCACTTACAAGGCAAAACCAAGCAAAACACGCCTGCCTATTAAGTTAATACGAAATGCATATACTACAAAACTTGTGAAGTTATACGTATCTGTCTTCTGTTTGGAAAGTGAGTCACTGATTAAAGACCAGGGCCAGGACCTGTAGAGATCCAGATCCATGACTGGAGCAAGGGGAAATCACAAATAATTCAGAATTTTTAAGAGCATGTTGTTATCATCACTATACACACCCACATATGCACACACTGCCTTATACTAACTTTTTTTCTTTTTAGTAATTGGAAATCAAATAGAAGCTTTTAAAAGAAAATAAATCTCTTACTGAAAGCTGTTAACTTTTCCATCTTGCAAATATTCTTCTCCTTTTTTTCTTCTTAGTCATAATTTCTCCTTCCTCAGACTTGTCTTAGCCACTCTCTCCCTCCCGCTTTCTTTCTCTCTTGGTGACTAACGGGTTTCAGGAATGAATTTTAGAGGAGTCTGAAAGAAAAAAATCTCTTCCAGATTGGCTATTTTTTTTATTAACTCCTACAAATACATATTGCAGGCAGTTCAGAAGACTGGCCGTAAAATACACACTCTTTCATCTCCGTGTTACCCTCTCAGCTGCAGTTCCAGGTAGCAATCATCAGAAGCTGCCAGTGAACTTCAGTCAGCATCATTTTCTTGAGGATCCGTACTCAGGACTGATTTTTACAGCACAAGTTCATCCTCGCCAAAAGGAGATGTTCTTAACAAACGCGTCACTTTCTTCCATTCTTCCATCACTTGTGTTTTTTCTTTTTCGTATTAGTTTCCTTCTTGATTCAAATCTTCTCTTGAACTGACCTGAGTCACCCACCCTCTGTTTTCGTAGCCAATGGTGGGATTCCAGCATCTTTTCCCTATGCGCCATCCACGTAACAGCTCTTTTTTAAACCCATAGCGTGTTCCTTTAGAAGAGCCCAACTCAGTCTGCAGCAATAGTTTACCTTAAAAAATACCTCTTTCTCTCCTTTTAGCTATTCTCCACCCCTTCCTCCCCTCCATCCATTCAGCAGAGTAACTCCAGTATTAAAGATAAGCATTTTTTTCAAACTCACTCAGCATTTCTGTCCAAGTTAGATAAAGAATCTAGGTTTCTTATTCTTATTTTTAAGTTTTACCTTTAAACTACTATTTCAGCACCTTTTTACTTTACCTGTTCGGGGACCTGATTTCTCTCATGTTTAACATTCTGTCCTAAAGTTCAGCATAATATCAAAATATCCAAAGGTACCAAGTAGTTCCCAATTATTCCAGATTTACATCACAGTAGTAGAGAAAAATCTGGACTCAAAGCCCCAGAGTGATATCTGTGCCACTGATTTTATTAATATTTGCGTGTACTAGAGTGTCCCTGATAAAAAACACATGTCTGATTTACACAATGGCCTCTAACCTCAGAGTTAGCTTTTTCTTCCACAGACCCATAAAATGCACATAAGGAGAAAATAAGGGCCACGGCTAACATAAAAGTGAGCTGAACCGCAGCAGCTTTAGACCCAGCAGTTTCTGATTGTTCCACTTTTGCAGGAGATCAGTGGCCAAGTGAGAGGCAGGACCCTCTGGCGGCACTGCAGCCCAGCCAGAGGCTCAGGAGTCATGGAGCATCACACACCAGAGTGAACTCAAAACGCATCCACAGATTTTTGTTTATTTTGAAATTAAACCCAACAGAGCAGAAAATATTCAGCTTGATACACCTCAGATCAAATACTTCTTCATCGTTCTGCATGTATACCATGTATAGGACTGATCCCACCACAGCACTTCAGCTTTAGAAGAACTTGCCTAAAGAGTACAGCAAGGAATGAGGAGCTGTGATCCCTGGGTTACGGTCCTAGCTCTGTTTGAAATTCCTCCACAAAAAAATTAAAACAGAAAAATAAAAGTTCGGAGAGCTTGCCAGCAGGGCACTCCACCGACTCCCGGAGAATGGTGTGATTTACACCAGCTAGCACTCTGGCCAAGGCTCCACTTCTTCTGTTTCACAAGCCCTGTTTTATTTACTTTCTTAGTAAGAAGAATCTCTGTTTGTGCTTCTTTGCTTAAACTTGCTGGTTTGAGTAAAACTACCAGCTGGCCACTCTCCTGGAAGAAAGAGACCACAAACTTCTGTGGGTGAGAGGGGCCAGCCTGCGTTTCTAGCTCGCACCAGCAGTGTTTAGCAGGATGGAGAACTGGATGCTACATCCCGCAGGGAGCTTCCTTTTATCGTGGAGCTTGAGCACGGTGACAGAAATGCTTTTGAGTGAGACCTCTACACAGGTACTCAAAACTAACCGTCAATAACGAACTAAATTGAATTGAAACATGGACTGTTTTACTGCTACTAGCTTCACACTCCCAACGCTTTACAAAAGCTAACATTTAAATAAATGCTCTTTATCTGACTCACAATGGCTTCAGATCAAGCCCAACAGTGTAAGAGCCATTATAATATTTGAATGCTCTGTAATTTCGTTAGTGTGTCTCTTTTCAGAGATGTTTAATTTGAAGTATATTTTTGCTGTCTTCTGATGATATTAGAGTAAATTGTGCAGCATTGTACTGGCTTTTTGGTGATGACCATCCAGCAGGCTGGCAAAAAAAAAAAAAAAAGAAAGAAAAATCACAAGGTAATAGGCTGTGGTTGCTGCTTTTTAAAGTTTTTCTATACGCAGGATTTCAGCCACATAACTTCTACCCATTTTAATGGCCTTATGTAACAAAAAACCCTTTTCACATGTTTGGGCTAGTACTTAAAGTACTATAATGTATTTGTGGCCCTGTTTGTCCATGCAACAATTATTCCCTAAAATATTCTTAGGGGTCTGAATGACAAGAGGGAATGATTTATCTTGCGATGATGCCTTTTGTGGCTGCTGCCTCTAGTTGTCCTTCAAGCATCTCTCCGCAGAGATGCCTCAGCTATTCACAACGTAGCCGCTGAGTCGCCAGTTTGCAATTCAGTGTATGCGAGAAACCTACACTTGGTCCTGGCTTACCTCAACATAAACTCTGGTCAGTAGCTGCCACACAGAGAGATGAGACACCACCCTAGCATGGGTGGGAAGAAGGGCAGCATGGACCTCTGCCTGAGAAATCACTATTTATCATAGGTTAAATCATCCCTGCTTAGCAGTCACAGCCCTTTGGGTCTTAGTTGTCATTTAAACTAACATCCTTTTACACAGCCCCAACTGTATCCAGAGGTCTTCAGGTAGCTATAAATAGAAATTATGGCTATTGTAAAGCCCCTTTACTTTGCAAAAGAGATGAAATGAGGTTTACTGTGAATAAATATTCAGGTGAAAGCTTTCCAAAAGGCACAGTCTTTGGGATTTTTTTCAATAGATATAATTTAAAAGTAGTTTTGTTTTGGTTTTTGTTTTTTTTTTTTTTTTTTAAATTACATTGTTTTCTTCTGTGTGTAAGTGGCATGCAAAACATGAGTAGGTCAGTGAATAATGGTAGATTTGGTGGTATTTGCTTCTTTGGATTGGTGCCTAAGTAGTCTAAATCATGTATACACATGCTGGCATCACTGGATGTGAGATTACAGAAATGGAGAATTACATATGCCTTTTTAGTAATTAAAATTTCTATTGTACTTGGTGTTTTTATTAGGAGTCCCTGAGCCCTCTTAATTCCCAGTGTTAGAATCCCTGTTGCCTATTTTTAATATTCTTGCAATGTAAATACATTTTTCACATCGCTTTAAGAACCTTATGTGAATAATACCCAAATAAACACAAAACAGTGAATCATATAATTTCTGGATACTTCACATGCAAGTAGTATGAATTCAGGTCATGGAGCGCAGTGAATTTATGAGGATGCTATAATGGCTTGTAAGACCAATTAAACAAAAAAGTAAAGTAGATTGCTTTAGCTGTTTTGCAAAAGAACTTTGAGTTTGAATATTTCATTTGCATTTTGTTTACCAGGAGCTCCCAGCGAGTTTCAGTCAGACGCGTGTTCTCACGAGCTAGTCCCTCCCATTTGCATTTTAGCACTGCCATATTGCTGCAGCTCTGAAAAGCAGAAGGAAGAGGCCATTCATTTAAAAAGGGCAAAATTCAGTATTGCCAAAGAGATGGCACCGGGCTGACCCTGTCACCTGCTCCGCTGCGATGCGGTACCTGCAAGCAATGACTATCGCAACCTCTGAATGTTGGATAAGGTTGTAAGTGAAATGACTAATTGAAGAGGTGAATAATGTAAATACCAATGTATTTGTTATATGGTTCTTACACCCTCTTACCTTGCTAAGCTGTCTATGCACCAAACTGTCCATGCACCAAACTGTCCATGCAATCTGAGAGCAAGGCTGCGGTGTGGTTTTGCTCCCAATTCTCCTGTGACTGAACGATGCCCTAGGTAAGAGCCCTGATGTTCGTGGCTCAGAGGTAACTATGCTGGATGCTATATTTAATAATAATTCTGGGTTTCAAACTGATATAACAACAAAACCTCATAATGTTACTGAAAGTAGGATATTTGAATAGGCAAGAAAGGAGGAGGAACAAAAACTTTTATATGCATGTCCAGCTATGCTTAACACCGAGTCCAAATTAGGTATCACTGTTAATTAGCACAAGTGGAAGAGTTTTACTGATTTTTAGTGTTTAACTTCCATTCCCCTCACAGTTTGCTTGGCAGATGTTTGAAATGTCTATCAGACTAACTTTTGTCTTTTGCCCTGGACCCCTCATACACATTACTGTGTTTTCACCAAAAAAACCCCAGTAGTTGCCATAATAAATCAACCTGGCACTACCTCTGGGAAAGGTCACTCCTAGTTATTAATCATTGAGCTGTTTGTGTTTTACAGTCCAAAACTGAGAAGTGTCATGTGAGGCGAGGTGGGGCCTGAAACATTTTGCCCTGTGGTTTTAGGAGTAGATGCTCTGCTAGGTCTTTGCCTGCAATTTCCCATAAGATGGGGCAGGCTCCACACCTTTTCTCAGCTTCAACATATTACAAACATTTTGTCACAACGAGTGGGACATATCTGCAAACAAAGACGTAACAACTTCATGCTTTGTTCTTTCAGAGAGGCTCCGTTCTCTATGTTCAACAATAACTCCTGAAGTCTGACATATTCCTGTGAAAGAAAAGAGTCTTCTCTGGTTTATAGATTCCCCAAAATATGCTGGATATCTGCCTCAACAATGAGTACAATACTTCAGTTACCTGAAGAACAGGTCAGAAAACCGGATGAAAACAAAGACATCGAGATTTGCTGAAGAAATGATCCTGTGATATTTTCTTGTTTTGATCAAAACCAAAGTATTTTGATGAATGGTATTTTAAATAACATGGAGATTTTATTTAGTAACTGTTTTTTTTTTCCCCCCAACATGCAAAACTTTCTTCTACCCCCAAACAGTTGCATTTCTTTTGGCATTGGCTTACTTTCCCAAAGAGCTAGAAGTGATACCAAACAGTGTGAGTGCTCGTTGAACACATTTTTCCGTGTGCCTACAGGCACAGCATCATCTTGCGAAGAGTTTTGCTGGGGAGGTTTCAACACTGTATGTTTCTGCAACATTTTCAATGACAGCATCTGGATATGGACCACATGGCCACGTACCACACCCTCCTGAGAAAGGCTGGGTGACATTTCTGGTTAAAACTTCTGTCAGTGAAAACTGCAGAGCTGTGTTCCCAAAATGCTCACAGATGACACTCACTTTTGACAGATTTTTCATCCAAGTTCAAAAGAAACCATTCCAGGGTCAGAGAATTTTATTTGTAGAGGCTTTAAAAAGCTCAAAATCAAAATGAAAAGTTTCTTGTTGAGAGAAATATTTTGTCCAATATGAAACATATTAACTTTTCAGTCCTTCGATTTTTAATCTTTGTTTTTTAGGGAGCCAGCAACTCCAGAATCAACCTCCTCAAGGTAAAACTTGTCTTTTCCAAAAGGACGTGCGAGGCAGAGAAGATGTAAAGCAAGTGTTCCCAGATCGTCTAAGTGACCTAAAAGCAATATTATTTTTCTTTACCTCAGGCAAAAATACACACCGAAATACCTGCATACGTGCCTTTGCATACCACATCAATATTTTGGGGTCAGGCGAGGGCTCTGAAGATGGACACCAAAACATTTTCCCTAAGCATGTCTTCTCTTTGGCACAGTCTTGCTGAACCTGGAGTCCTCTTGGGCAATCTATTCTCTGATTAAATTTAGGAGATACATTGTTATGTCCCTCCAGTGTTCAAGTATAAGGGGAAAAATTAGCTTCTTATTCCGGAAATTTTCAGAAGACTGCCAAGCCTTAGTCACTCCTTGCTCATTAACATTACAGTTCAGCATGGGAATAACAGCGCAGGGGAGAAGCGCCCCCAGCCCACGTGGCATCTGCAGCCTGGTGCCCGTGTTCATTCCCACCTCCCCTCCTTAACCTCCCAAGGTTAAGCTGCCCAGAGGTGGAGTCCCCGCTCGTCCCGCAGCACCAGCAGTAGCACCAGAAAAGGTGGAGTCAGTAATAGCACTGACGCAGAGAAAAGAAAAGAAAAGAAAAGAAAAGAAAAGAAAAGAAAAGAAAAGAAAAGAAAAGAAAAGAAAAGAAAAGAAAAGAAAAGAAAAGAAAAGAAAAGAAAAGAAAAGAAAAGAAAAGAAAAGAAAAGAAAAGAAAAGAAAAGAAAAGAAAAGAAAAGAAAAGAAAAGAAAAGAAAAGAAAAGAAAAGAAAAGAAAAGAGAAAAGGCCACACTGTCCCAGGTCATTAGATGACTAGGCCATTAAGATGAATGGAAATGAGCCTATTTTTTACACAAATTGTTTCACCACCTGCTTACCGAGGTTCAGCAGTGGCTTCCCATGTTGTAACCAAATGGGAAGTGTCAGAGCTCAAGGGAGCCCCTCCCAAACCATGGTGGAGGAGAAAGACATCCTTCTCTCCACCACAGTTTCAAAGCAACAGCACATTTGCCTCCCTCTGTCTCCTTTTCTCTCTTCACCTCCTGTATTTATTTCCTGGCAAATGTTGTGGAAGCGAGGCTGTGAATTAAGCAAATACACTTCTCCTTGGATGCTGTGTACACCGGACCTCCACTTCTTCGAATTTTACACCAAAGTAGTTCCATTATTTTCAGATTTTTATCCCTTACCTATCGCCATGACATCTGATGAGATAATCTATTGGGCAAACCTGATCAAAGCACAGGTTTTTCCCTTCCCCCAACACAGGGCCACAAGCACATATAACTGCGTTCCAGCTAATTTAACAACATAAAAGTGAAATATTTTACATGTAGGATCCGGAACCATCATTTTCTAATGTCAAAGGTCACATGAAATACCTCTTATGTTGTCTCAGCCTATTTCCTGGCATAGAGTTGTAATCTCCGAGAACACATAAATGTTTCAGTATTAGTACTAAGAAGCCACATGAGGGAGCATTTGGAGAATTGAAATGCTTTCCTTGTATCAGTGTAAATAAGGGAGGGAATCAAACTTGATCCCTCTGGGATATATAGAATTCAGACAAATCTAGATGTTATTATCCATTTCTCCACTCATACAGGGACGCAGAATTTGTGATTCCCACTGAAGACAGAGTTTCTAAAAGAAAGGCCATTAGTGGTCTGAACCAGACAATTTCTTACTCTTGCCAAGGTATGCTGTGACTGGTATACCTGAAAGGGAGTGCAGATAAGTGGGTTTACATTTCAGCTAAATGAAAGTATAAGATACTCTGCACAGGTTATTCCGGGCTGAGCGTGGCAGTGGTGCCGGTTTTCCCAGATTATCAGCAGCCTTGGATGACAGTGGCAGGGACTGGTAAGGTCCCAGTTCCTGCAATCTTCTGACTAGGCAAATAGCTCAGCCTACATGCTTCTAAATAACTTTTACATCTTATGCTTTTATATCTTAGGGTTTACTAAAAAAAACAAACCCCACAGGTGCATAAAGTGAAACCAATCTCAATATTTTTATAAGCTGACTCACAATTTTTTGATTGTTTGAGGCTGGCAGTATTGAATCTAACCAAAATGGGAAATAAAAACATGTCAGCATGAATGGTAATGGGAAATGGGCATACATTTCTGTTCTGTACTGTTGTCTCAGCAAAAAAAATCAGCTGCAGCTTGGACTATCCTCATTGACAGAGTCATCTCAGTCAAAGAACAACATCAAATGACTGTACTGAAAACATTTTTGCTAGTAGTGCTAAACAGGTTTTGAATGAATAAAAAACTTAGCACTCTACCTCCAAAAGTCAACATCCATAGTAATTGTTGTCAATCAGAGAAACTCATATTAAAGGTCATTTTGAAATCAGTAGAAAAGCTCTTCATCAGGATCCCATTTTTTCCTCATTATTTACATCTAAAATTGACTAAAGAGCAAGTAATTAATGAACCACATGAAAATCAATTTGCAGCTATAATGTTATGAGCACACATTACATTTGACGAAGAAATTTGCAACCGATTTTAATGGGCAGAAGTTCCAGCAGCTCCTTCTTTCCTTCTGCCTGAACCACGTCACCAACTCCAGCCATGGCAGAAAGGCAGAAGGGAAAGAGAGAAAAGAAAGATAAACCCAAACTTTTAAACTGAGTATGTTTGCTTGGGCTCAGTGGAGGAGGTCCGGAATGCTTCTCACTGCAATATTCATGGCGGGAGCAGTGGATGCCTGCTGAGCCACGCCAGGTTCGGGGTGCCTGGTGGCCACCGCCAAGCTGTAGCGGGGCTTGGCCAGCTGTCTGCGGGGTGGGCCTGCAAATCACAGCGTGTAATTTATCTGCATTTGAAATAATCCCTGTTTTCCTAAGGATTAAACTTAACCCAGATCATTCCAGTGAGCCGGTTTACGGCTCAGTCCCCCATGCAGTCGCGTCACTGCAGCCGAGGGGGTAGCAAACTCTGGCACAGGAGCACGTGCCCGAGAGCAGGACCTCCGCAAGCCTCCTCTGCCGCCGAAACCAGGAACCTGGACGTGCATGGCCTGGTGGTGAAGGAGAAATTGGCACTAGTCATCTCTGATTTTTACTGTTTTCACTGCTTACTGGTTTTCTTTGCATGAAATCATCTGACCGTTTTTATTAAACCAAAGAAGGTCTGCAAGTCTGGTGTTTGCCGTTATCCTCATCTCCAGAGAATAATTCTTTGCAGCTCCAGTAAATAGGACTTAAAAGGTAAATGGCATTATAGTGTTAATTTCAAAGTGAATTATTCAAAAAGTGCTCCATATGTCAGCAAGCATCGTTTTGTGGAACTATATTAATGTCTTCCTTAAATACAGTTCTCCCTTTCTAAAAGCTGTTTTATAGATCCAGGAAATATGTCTGGTATGAAGAAGTGCTTATTGTAAAGGATGTTTTAGCAGTTGTGTTCAATTAATGAGGAAGGCAGGATGTAGCCCTATATAAGAAATAGCATAATAGCAATAATTCCTTGGGGCTCGGGAATCTTCACACTTTCAGGTACTGTGCAGTTATCCATTCATTCAAGATACCAGGTCAGTTTTGTTTCATATTCTGTATTTTACATCAAAAAAATGGTAATACCTCCTCGCGACAGGACTCTCTGTAAAGAATTGAGAAGCTAAAAATAAAAAGAAACTGTTGCTTTTTAGCAGAGGTGCCTGAAAGTAAATCACTCAGAAAGGACCCCAAATCTTTCAGGATCAGCTGAAACAAATAGAAAACTCCCAATGCTGACAGCAACGGCCATTCGATAAAGAAACGACCGGATCGCTAAATTCTGTTTTATCCCACTGACTCAACCATCAGCTCCCTTTCTGCCATTTCTCAAATTCAAAGGACGGCAGGAAGATATATGAGCAGCAGAAGACCTCCCTAGACTTCTCCATATTGATGTGTTATTAGACACTGCTCAGCAAGCAAACTGTAGCCTTGATTTAAGAGAGGACGTATGTGCTTTGAAATTGTACAGCAACAGGGAAGCGCTTAGGAATCCAAGCGGTAAACCTGGTTTTCTGGATTTCTCCCATTCAGTCGAAAGGGCCGAAACTCCCAGTCTTTTACGTTCCACATCCATTTCATGAACTTTATGGCACTGGGGATTAAAAAGAAATAAATACAAATATTAAGAGGATTTAAAACATCTGCGAGGTGGCTGTGCCCCTGTCATCTTTAGTAAATAACGGCTGCATCTATGTTTGTTTGTGTTACCAAATTGCTTAGAAGCTCAGCCAGGCTTGGGATCCTACAGCGAGGGCTGGTACAGATAGAGGCACGGAGGGGACAGCAGGCAAGGATTGTTCTCATCCCTATTGTACAAGGGATAATTGCAGCGTGGGGTGATTACACCCAACCGAGCACCAGCCGCAGTTGTAACCGGTGGAAATACCAGTGCAAAGGACATGACAGAAAGCTGGAACTGCCACCTCTGCGTCTAAGCGGCACCATAGCTAGAACTGTAAAAATCAATGGCTCCCCCTCAAAAAACAACCTGCCTGGTTTAACTCATGATTACACTCTCTGAGCCTCTTCAATGCACTTTATCGCGTCCACAAACAAAAAGTGCTATTTACTGGTAACTGGGATGTCAGTGCTTTAACTCAGGCTTACTTGGGAGGCTGGATCTAAGGTCCAGAGCTTGGTCTTGGCTCTCCATCTCTTACTATGCAGGTGAAAAATCTAGCCAGACTTTATTTATATTTTATATATGATTATATTTATATCAAATACTCTGTGGATTATTGCATCGCATTACAGAACGAGTGCTATTATTCCAGTCTGTTTCTGGCACCCACTTGCCAATTTTCCTCTCCTGAGGTGGTGCACTGATCTACACCGTTCATACGTAAAATATAGAGCAGAGAACATTTGTGGTGACACTTTTGAAATCAATTAGACGCCCTGTAATATTTGGCTGTCTTGCAAACTGCACACACCTGCAAGTCCCCATAACCACAAACTCCTGCAAATCGCACTAGCTGTTAGTGATGGAAAACAAAAGAATAAGAGCTCTTCTATTCAGTGATTTTCAGACTTTTTATATAATGAGTGTGACCTCTTATGCATTTGAACTGATAGCTGTGTTGACTTTTCACGTTGACAGTTAATATAAATAAGATATTAGTGCAATATTTAGTTATTGGTGATGACTTTTGACTTTAATTCCTCAGGTCTATTAAAAAAATTAATCCCAGGCAAAAGTTATAGTAAAGGCAATAAATCTTAAACTGCTCTTCTCTGTGAAAAACATTCATTGGCATATTCAACTACCTTACAAAAATCACCTGCATGGTAAGCGGCCAGAAAGAAACAAAAGTTTAGGATATTTTCTTACAGACAGTTAGAGGATGAGAGCTCAAAATCCAAATATCATCTCATTCTACCTGTAGCAAGTCAAACTGGCTCAGGCAAGGACTTGTACTACGCATTTGCTACTGGGTTATGATAGCATTATGGTCTGCCGACCATATTTTAACTGCCATACTGTCAAAGCCTAGCTCAAAATAACAACAACAACAACAACAACAATTATTATTATTATTATTATTATTGCATAGCAACCCACAACCTTTCATCAGGGTCAGACACTGCTGTGGGAAGTGCAGTAGGGGAAGCATAAAAGGTGACCACAACTCTCTCATTCTGAACCTACAATAGGAGAAGCACCAGGAGGAGAACTTGATAGGGGTCTATTGCCCAGCAGCCAGAAGGGACAACTGGAGGAGAGCCCACCCCAGCCCCTCCTGCCCAGCGCTGACAGGCGCTGCGGAGAACTTCGCCACTGCTCACACACGCTGCTGAGCGCAAGAAAACAGATTTTTTTTTTTTTTTTTTTCCCCCCTGGGATTTACAAGTTGGCCAACTTTCAACAGATTTTCATGAGGATGGCTAAAAGCACATCGCCAACATCAGGCTGACAGACCTGCTTAATTCACCCAAATAATGCCTAGCCAATTTTTGAATTCCTGTTCTCAAGCATGAAGACACTATAAATGAAACAAGTTTTCCTAGAACAAAAATAAAGTGCTAAAACAATATTTTTCCTGCTAGCTTTACTCCCCAGGTTACTCTGTGTTTCTTTCACACACATACACAAATCAGCTTGATGCAGTCTTCAGCAGAGAAAATGTCATTCCCAATAATGAAACTCTGCCAAAGTTAAAAACCAGATAAAGATGATCTTTACTGGGCCATGCCAGGCAGCTTTCATGGTGGTGGTCCAAGCTGAGCCAAAAATATTTGCACATTTAAACAGTGTAAGAGAGACAACTAGCAGGAGAAATGTATCTGAGACAAGTCTGGAGGTGAGATATGGACAAGAAAGGATTGCAAAGAGCTTTGGCTTTGAAAAGTAAGGTGTGGGGTGAGTGATGTTTGGTATAATCATACCTTTCTTTTCTTTTTTTTTAATCCACATATGCTTCTTCTTATGAGTTAACTTCTCTGGAATGAACACAGTTTAAAGTGTCACTCTTGGAGTCTTTTGTGATACAGGTATTTGTAAGCGGCTATCATGCCTAACTGAAAATAGGTGACTGCTTTGTACACAAACTATTTATGTAGCTAACCAAGATATGTTGAAGTGCTGTACACAGTAATTTCAGCTAATTTGTACAAAGACAGTCACAAAGTTAAGGTCTGGTGGATTATTCCGTAAGAAAAATACAATTTCAGAAGTCCAATCCATGTGCCATGAATGCTTGGTTCAGGAGCAGCAGAAACCTGTGGGCCTTGATGACAGATTCAGCATCAGTGCACACACCACAGCAAAGCACAATGGCAAAGAACTTGCTCATAAAAACAAATTTCACTGAAAAACCAAACTATGTGACATTTTCCTGCAGTTGAACCACAAAGGCACATCTTTACCCCAGCTGTGCGGACTGAATGCGAGAAGAGGTTTGCCCTCATCACAAGCTCCACTGCTTCACCCTTGAACCCAGCAGTGATGCGCTTCCCGCTCGGTCACCAGAATGGCACCTACGTCCAGCGGTAAAAGAGGCTGTTTGAGGATGCTAAGAGAAAATGGCAGGGTGCAATTTGCACCTGTACACTAAGGCGCTAACTCATACCCCAGAAGAGAGAGCCCGACCATACTGCCAGTCAGAGGTGGCCTCTGGCTCTTGCTCTCCCTCCAATCGTGCCCTGGCACATCTGGGGAGGGCACCAGAGGGGATGCTAGAAGGTGTGTTTACAAACGCTAGAGCTCATCCCTGTGCCCGTCTCCGTCTGGTTTGCTGGTGTAGCAGTGGCCCACAGCCCACGATGACCTGCAGAAGGTTGCGTGTGGCACAGCGTGCAGGAGAACCAGCTGGTGTGGGGGGGACTCTGCCACAGGCTTTCACAAGTGCATCCATTTCACTCAGGAACAGGCAATTAGTCACTCTCTGTGCAACCCAATTGCATAGGCTGGCTTTGAAATTCAATAGAGAGACTATTTGATTTTCTTCTCTTTATGCCTCCTTTCATGGGAGGATTAGAAAGCCTGTGAGGAGAGATTTACCCAATCCTTCTCCTCAACTTCCTTGGCCTCTCCTGCAATCAGAGATGTTTGGAGTCTGCTTCGTATCTGCTGAGCGCCGTCCCTGAGGGTGTTTGCTCCCACACATGCTTTTATTCTCCCAGCTCTCCACCTATACCCCGTGGCTAGGAGTGACTGGCACAGCAGCCAACCTGGGCTTTTTGGCAGCTCCTCCCGGAGCAGCTCTTGGCTGGTGAGTTATAGCTGCAGCCTGGCCCGGCTGCACTGCCCATCAAGGGTCCGCCCCAATAACCTCACTCCCCATTAAATGCATCAATTCCCATGAAACTTTTTCTATAAGGAAAATAGGTTTTTTTTGCAGTATCACTTGCAGTCTCTCCACCAAAATGGTAATACATGAACTTAGCATCAGCCCCTCCACCATCACTAAATGAAAGCTGTACTGGCCTTGTTAATCTGTGTCAGAGGCTACATCAATTACTCCCACAACAAACTCTTTTGAATTACAGGAGAAAATGGATAAAAGCAAAGCAGAGAGAAGGAAAACATGTGCTGCAGTCTTTAGTTTCCATGATCTCTCTCTCCCTCCCTAGCGAAATAAATGAGTTGCTGTGTGGTCTGTTCAGCAGATGGGTCAGCCGAGGCACTTTCTGCCGCGAACGTTCTGCATAAAACGGGGCATGAGTTTACATTTACTGCACGTGAATCTACATTTTAAAGTGGATTCACAAACTAGCGCACTTACGGTACTAAAACTAGCAGCAGTAAGTAAACTTCTGTCACAGCAGACTGAATACCAGTGTCAAAGCCATCACTGCGCTTATATTTTCAGTTGCCAATAGCCAGCAGATTGAGAGTTTTGTAGATCCTGCAAGTGTCATCCACGTACAAAGCCAAGACCAGGTCTTCAATGATTTTCAAAGTATCACAGAGAGCTTGCTCACAGGATGGTGTGTTTAACTGGAATTTGTCTAGTAGCTGCTTAAAGGATGTAACAAAGTGACTGAAGAGCACAATGGCAGCTGAAAACGTGCCAGCTGATGACATCGTTCTCCACTTTATTATGAATATATAAACCTGGATGGGCTGACTAGGATTAAAATCTAAAAACCCATACACCACTTTTTCACAGATCGTGCAGATGGAGCCTATTTTGTTTGTCTGTTCTCTATTTATCTGTCAATGCGTATGCTCTGGAAGGGCACATTTCCCTCATTACATTTTTTCCTCTAGTTTTTCAGCTTCTAATTCATGGAAAGTTGGTAAGAATTTTGTTACACCTTTTTTTGTTAGTCACCTCTTGTTCTCTTCCAGCTTAAGAATTGCATACCACCAAGATAACCCAGTGCTGCACCAATTGCCTTTCCAAATGCATTATAAAGTACCCAAAGCTGTTGCTATGTCAGTTCTAGATGAATTTGTTTCTGTGTGAAAGTCCATCATTTTCCTCCTTCATCCCTAAATCACTTCTACCTCGGCTGTCTCCTTTCACGTTTGGTGACAAGGAATAAAAATGGCACTTTCAGAAAAAGGGAATGACTAATTTCTAAAATAGAATCATATATTTATACTTTTTCCCCACATGATTTATATCCCCCATTTTTCTCATCCCTTTTGCTTGCTATTCAATACCGAACAGAATTTCACCGAACTGAGACTATGTTGATATGTGAATTAATACTACACTGACACACGAGTCTTCCTTTGGAGTAGTGGCGACTCATTAATTAAGAAGCCACCTCCTGTGCACAGTGATGTGCACACCAACACCACCTTCCCGACGCTGTTTTCTACCCATTCTTTTGTCTTGCGGAGGTCCTGCACTTCTGCTCCACCTTCTCTAGCCTGCTAGGGACCTGTGGGTCTGATAGGAGCGCAGAGTTCCCATAGATTCTTACAAGCAAGCTGTTTACCTCTGTTTGTCCACAAATCTGTAAGGAAATGCTCCATGAAGAACAAGGTGATGGCGGCCACCTGGGAAAGGGCACCTGAGTTAACACAGAGGAAGCCTAAGCACGAAACACCAACTCCTGGCACCTACAGGTAACTACAGGCCTGGATTGCAGATCAGTGCAGTAAATTTGATCGCAACTGAGCAAAAGAGGACGTTTAGGAGTATTGCCAACAACAGAAACCAAAGCTTCTTGGGCACTTACACTGGAATTTGTTGTTTCTGTGCAAAGTCTGGCTTGGCCACGTGAGCCAAAGGCCCTTGCATGATATGGAAATAAAGCCTTTCCATGGAAATAAAGTCCTCCTTGTGAGTGTAGCTAGCTGGAAGGGTCAATGGGGAATGTAGTCCGGGAGTTGAAGACACCATGGAGCTTGCCCTGGCAGGGAAGCTGTGCCTGTGCTGGCTCACTGGCTTGCTTAGAAAGGCTGGACACAGCCAGGAGCCCCCCAGATCTCCCCATCAATCACTTCAAGGGTCATTCCACTGCTGATGCCTTGCCAGGTTTAGATTTAGAGCAGCTTCTATTTTCTGGCCGCTAACCTCTTTAAACTTAATAGCACTTTACCTCTCATTTCATGCTTTCTCCACTTCCTTAAGAGTCATTTGTAAATACAAAAAATCAAGAGATTAAAGAGGTACATCTTTCCTTCAGAGAGAGGCTGGTTTTCCTCTTTCAGTTCACGTCCCCTGCCAAGTGTTTTGAACATCCACTTATAATGATTGTTTTTACAAGTTTTCCTAGAAATAATGAACACTAACTTGTACTTCATTGGGGTCATCATTCCTTTTAGAGGATATGGAAAAACACCACTTCAATTTCCATTATAAATGTATCTACTATAGGCATTGTATCTAGTACATATTGACTACTTACATGGGAATGTTTTAAAGCTTTATACCTAAGCTCCTCTAGAGTCAAAACCCAAGCCCTCAGCTATTTCATTGTCTAGCTTTGGTGTACTGTTATCCCTCAGCTGATCTATTTCTTGCAAAATGTACTAAAGCAGCACCTCAGTCCCAGACCGTGTCATCTTTGTTGCCTGAGGAAAATTGGGCAGCCTCCCCAGAGAAGACTGATAGAAGTACATCCACGAGCTCCTCAGCAGTATTCTTTAATTACCGCTCGCCTTTATCTTCTGGTAACCCACTTGTCACACTATAACCTTTATTTTTCTCCTCCAAGATGCTCAAGCAGTTTCTTGTTTTCACACTTTGGCCTCTTACTTTCCACATTTGCTCTTATCAGTCAGAGTTTGGACTCTTTTTTTTTTTTGGTTCCACAGTCTGGCAGAAGTACCTTTGCGATTTAACCACCGGGAAGCTTTTCTTCCTTTCTTTTTTATGTGCCCAAATACATTTGAGGGCCAATTAGTGGGTAAACCTTTGTGTTGACCACTCTGCTTTACTCTCCCACCTTTTCTGATTATTTTTCATCCTTCCCATTCTTTGTGACTCTATTTCTGACATCTTCAACTTATTCCTAGACTGTAATTCTTGCCTTACACCCAAAAAATAGAAAATTTGACCTGTTTTTACCTGCCTCAATACTCTGTTTCTTCTCACACTGATTCTTCCCTTCCTGTTTTCCAAAGATACTCGACATCCAACATACACCAGATAGTTCAAACTCTTCCACATCTGCTTAGAGAGTCAAGTTTCACATCCACGGATAAAAATCTTTAAAGGCAGATTAACCCCAAATAACAAACCCTGAGGAACTGACCAGTCCCAGTCTTTGATCCCTCCCCCCTCCATAGTAATGAAATCTTTAAAGTGATACTAACCTTACACATTAGGAGTTAAAAATGAGACAAAGATAACGTTGTGTATAGCTTGGTTGAGTGGATTTCTGAACAAAGAGTAGACATATGGGGTATATTACACAAAAATCAAAATCACTGAGGTTTTCCCATTCATCTTCAAAAAACACAAGCAAATACTAAGCTCATCCAGTTCCCTCAAGGTGAAGTAAAACTTTCTCAGCTTCTGAACATAAAGAGCTAATCAAGATTGATATGATTTCCAAAGAATTAGGGAGTTCTCAAAATACGTTCCAGGCATAATGGATATCCAATTCTATTCAATGTACATCATAAACAAAAGAAATTAATGTCTCGAGTTACATATAGACAAAAATGCTGTTGGTTTCCTAAACGTTTTTACCACACAGGATTTATAGAAAGTGTTCATATTAGAGCCAGTAAGAGAGGCCCCAGAATTTAAGATGTATTGCTAGGGTGGAAGACAGTCCAAAATCTGAAAGTTTGTTTTGTCATCAGGCCAACCAAAAAACAGTGGAATCATTTTAATGCTTTGGTGGTTTTCCCTGACATAATTTGATCCATAGGAACTTTCGCAGAGTAAATTGCATGGGAAGAAGAGTAAATGATCGTGTTAATTAAGAGAGACAGGGACATGAATTACGGTGGCTGTTGTGTATATCACTGTGCCGTGTACAACACCTAAAGCACCTACAGCTACCAATAGGTGGCAGAATATTAAAAAAGAAAAAAAAAAATGAACTCACCTTTTAGCAGAGATTCAAATGTAAGCATCTTTGCCACGTCTCTCCCACATCTGCATGGAATTAGATGCAAAGAGAAAAATATTTGTGAAGGTGACGGATTACTTACTAGGATTTCCCATATTTTTTAATAATTTCAGCAATTTCCCCAGAGCGTGTGAAAGCCCACAGTGCAAATTATTTGATCCTTGTCACTGTTTATATAATAAGCCATAAATGCTTCTGACCTATTGGAGGATTTAGCTCACTCCGGGCTCTGAGGTCCCTGTTCTTTTGCCATGTGGTCCCAAACAACACCCTTTCATACTTCCAGAGGTGAACAAAGCCTGTAAACTGTGAGCTGTAAACTAAAGAGGATTACTCCGAACTAGGATGATCAGATGACCAGCTGAGTTCTCAAAGATATAGATTCCCTATGTTTCTGAAGAAAGAAAACTTACAGAATTTTAAAATTAGCAAGCTTTTAGATTCATACCTAAAATAATACATTGGAAGCACTAATAAAATAAAGAAGTTTCAGTCGTGGTAGCCTACTATGAACTTTAAAATGCTGATTATACCATCAATTAGTACAACTTACCAGGCGATACCTGTTTTAGACAGCATATCAATACAGTGGCTCTACGGATTTCTACCTTCTTAGGTCAGCCAAGAAATCAAGAAATTTTTTTTAAAAAAGAAGAATCTGTAGTTAATCAAACTTAGATCTATCAGTATTTATGATTTATTTGTTTCAAAAAAACTAATTACAATCACCACATTCTTCATTTCATTAGCGGTATGTCAAAGAAACCTACTGAAGCTCATGGGTAGCTATTAGATTTGCACAAAAGAAACAGAGCCAGATGTGCTGGTGAGACAGGTCTGGGATATCTAGTTGCAGGTAAAATTGCTAAAGCAACATCTTTAGCAGTAAAATGCATTTATAAAAGTTCTTTGCGCATCTCTTATCTGTTCCCATCACAGTCAAATGGACAAACTTTTAAAAACAAAGAGATTGGGCTAATAGGGTTTAACATTCAAATCATCAGCAAGATTAGCATCAACTAGAAAAGTAAATGAAAAAATTTACACCCACAAATGTAGGCTACATTTTTTTTTTCAAAAAACCCAAGACTGTTCTGAAATTTCCAGTGCCTTCTATTTCTGGGCAGAAATCGACTATGTATCTGCGTCAGCCAATGGAAATCAGAATACAGATCCATAAACTAACCCTGGAATGAGAAGTGGTCTGGACAAAGTACTTAATACCCTATGCACTTGGTGTCCAGGACATGAACGAGACTTTATATGCACGTAGAGCTAATTTGGGGAACTTCTACACTAAGCCATATTGGGCCAAATAGATGTTCCCCAGGAGAGCCCAGGCTCAAGTACTTCAAGCATTTGCAATGTGCATATCCAGTTATGTCCACAGAAACCTTACTGTTGAAACATCTCAAAACCCACTGTCTTCATCACAGGCCCCCTCTAGCATAGCAGGTCGAGGAATAGCTTCATGTTGTATCATTGTAGTAAGTTCTTACAAACTTGTGGATTAGCTGCAAATGGAAAAATGTGACGCACCCAGCCAGCTGAGAGGAAGTAAAAGAAAATTTGTAATGGTACAGAACTTCAACTATTATTTCTTTTCATTCTCAAAACGGTAAAAGACCTTCATGGTTTTGCTAGCTGCTTCCATTCCTGAGGAGGGGCTATTTCTACTTCTTACCTAATTGCTTAGCAGCTGACCTAGGAGACATGACAACTGGTAAATGAACATTTTCAACCCTGCTCCTAAAGTTGTTGGGGTTCTTTGGTGGTGTGTCCCGCCCCGCCTTGGTTTTTGTTTTGTTTTGTTTAATTTAAAAAATTATTTAACATAAAGAGGGTTTTCTTGCCAGGACTGTTTTTCTAAACTCTTGCTGCTCTATTACTCACATGAAAAAGAAAATAAATAGGATAATCTATAACATCACCACGTCTATGATGAAATCATGCCAGAAGATTTTTCCCTGCCTGGCTTCATGTTCATTCAAAGACCTGAAGCCAAGTAAATGTCAAGCAGTTAGGACTAAATAACCCCTTAGGAGCAGAGGGGATGAAAGATATGCAAACACCATCCAAAAGCTTCCAGTAAGCATGGAAAGAAGGAAGTTAAGAAGGAGAGCGCTTTTCAGCTCCAAATATCTTCTTGCAAGCCCAAGCACAGAGAGGCTTAATGATTTTGAAGCAGAGCATAGTCACCCCCCACCCAACACGCATGCACGTACACCCAGCCAGTGGCCACCTCTTCTCCTTCCCTTTCCCAACAAAGCCATGGGATGCCACAGGGGTGACCTGAGCCCACGGCAGCGTGTTGGGGTTCAGACTTGCGTTTATGAGGCTTGAGTACAAAGCTGAGCCAAAAACTGGTGGTGACCTTCTGTCGGTGCCCCGTACCTGGGTTCTCTTTTTCCTCTGAGCTGGTTTTGCTATGAACACCGAGGAAGGTTTTACAAACAGCGTGGGGTGGGGATAAACATCTTGGGAACAGTTGGAAGTGACTGATGTCAACACAGACAACACTCACTAAAATACAGGGGTAGATGATGCTCTGTTAGTCAGATTCTGGCATTCTTCTTCCTTAAAATTTCTCTTAAGGTCAACAGGTTAAGGTAGTACTCATTTCTGAATGAATATATCAAAATTTTACCCTAGGACCTATAGTTTTCCCCCCCTCTACAGTTTTCCAAGCTGTTCAGAGTTATTGGGCTACATTTAATTTCTTTGGATATGCTCAATTGTTTAATCTAATTTACCAGATTGGGGCATTAGGCATTTATTCTTCATTATTGTCTGGTTAGAGCGGTCTGGAGGATGCTCTCGACTGGGGGGAAACAGCAGCTGCAATCTGCTGCTTTAGTAATAGTAATATTCCCAGGCAGACACCGAGGGAAAGTGCAGATGGAAAACACAGTTCTGACGGGAATGAGAGATGAAGGGTGCCACAAGTCAGCCACTAATGGCTCTCCACACGCTTACAATATTAAATTTCAAGAACCAAATACTATCTTTTTGAGATGTTGTTTTAACTGACAAATCTTTAAGCGTAACTAAATTGGATAGAAACAACGCAGCGTAGGTTTTTATCCGCATTAATAGGCAGTTTGATTTTAGCACATTATCATTTTAGAGAATAAGGTTAAGGCTGCCACAGGTGACAACGAGAGGCTGGAAACAGCTAATAGGTGTGCTTGCTAAAACAACAGTGTACCTTGAGGAAGGACATTAATATACTGCTAGTAACTTTTTTTCAAGTTTCTAAAGTTCTCCCCCCCAGCTCCTGATGTTCTCATCTAATTTCCAAGTCATGCTCCTGAGGCCTTAACATCCTTTTGCAAATGCCAATGTCAGATCTTCTGTCTGCAGAGGAGAAAGGCACTGGAACTCCTTTTACCTACACACATACAGTTTCCTATTTCTACTTGGGAATTTGCAGGTAATGCAATGCATTTGGTTGGTACCATTGAAGTATGGACTTTACCTATTGCAGAAAATGTTTTTTTACGGTACCTATAGCACCAAATATCCAAATGTACATACAGCTTATAGTACCAAAGAGAGGTTTTACATTTCTCAAAGGCAAATCCCAAGGCAAAACAAAGTATGAAGGCAAGAGCTCTCAAAATAGGATTTTTTAATAGCATTCGTTATAATCACCATTATTATCTGGGTTTGGCATATGCAGCCTCTTGCCTGTACAAAAAAGTTCCAAGATTCTTATCCCCTAAGCAAAATTACTGTGCCAAGAGAAGTTTCTACGTCACGTGTAGCTGGTGTGTACGATAAGACACTCATGGCACACAGCTAGGTACTGCAGAAAAGCAACAACAATGTGTATCCTCCTCTCCATCTAATCACAACATTAAGCATCCAAGTCTGCTCAAAGAATACTTTTCCTTATATTAGTCAAAAGCAATGAACAGTAACAAGCATTTTATTTCTTTACAAGGCATAGGGACCTCTCAGAATCAGCCTCTGTGCCTATTTCTGCAAGCTTACACAACAGTGTCCCAACTAGATAATAAAAATAAGCATTTTAGGGATAAATTTCTGCAGATAGATAAATTAATTTCTCTCTAAACCAAAGAAAGTATACCCAAATATTATCTCACTTTATAACTGACCAACAAGAAGATGCTCTCTGCAATGCCTACTTCCGCTTTGGCTACTCAAATTCCAAATGATGATTCTACTACATTGCAATGTGGGGCTCTCTTCTTGTCATCCTTCATCTCCATCTGACTTCCCGATGAGTATTTAAATCTTAAGGGAAAAAAAAGTGAAATGATCTAGAATTGAACACACTGGACTTTTGCCCTTGAATATAGCCTGTCTGGATTGGACAAAGAAATAGCTATAGGCTTTTTGGTTTGGTTGGTTGGTTTTTGTTTTTTATACTTACACATTGTTTTTCTTATTTCTACAATTTGCTTTCGAGTTTGGAGGTTTGATTCAAAGAGCAAAGCTGAGGAGAGGGGCTCTTTCTCGCTGTGCTGTGCTGGTGTGATAGTCACCCAAAGCAAAATGTTTCCTTTGGCGGTCACCACCAACTGTGCTGGGGTTTCTGTTCTATTGATGGGTCAGAAGGTCGAGAGATAAGACTAAGACGTTTCACCCCCTCCTTTGGCCAGGTCGTCATGTTTTCTAAAGTCGGTTTATTTTACCTGCCACTTCTAGGAAAGATGAATAGCGACACATCTACAGGAGCAAGAAGCAAACCCAAAGCAAGGCCATAGCAGTGCTTTCAGGAAAAAACAATTTGGAATGTTTAAGTCCATTTTTTTTGGTCAGTTAAATTGATAACATCCAAACCAAAATAATTTATGCTTAGCTCCTGTAAGGTCCTTGAGCAATCAAGAAAATTAGTCATGTTGTATGTTGAACTGTCAATTTAATCTGCAAACAGACAAAAAAAAATGAATAGGAAAGTCATTCAATAATATTTTTCATACTGTATAAATCTCCTTTCCACACAATCACAACCCCCTATACAAAGTTGTTTAGCAGGTATCATTTATTATTTATATTATGTTACCAGCTCATTGGTTCACTTCAACCAAGCCCAACCTTTAATGTGCAGGGCACTGCACAAATATATATAAATGACATTTCCTGGAGCTACATGTGGCAGAGACGATCAGTCACAGTATACACACGGTTGTGGAATTACAGCCCCACTGAAAGCACAGGGACTTTGCCATTGATTTCCATAGTGGTGGAATTTCACTCATGTAAATTAAGCCACAAAAAATTAGTGGACTTGTTTCCTTGATGTTAGATAGGAAGAGTCTTTCAAAGTTCAGTGTGGAGCATTTAATTTTCACTGCTTAGGTGGAATTCAATGAACCATGGATCAGACTAAGCATTTAGTTTTATATATTCCCATTTCTTGTTCAAAGCCTGAGATTATCCACATAGGATAATTTTCCACTCAGAAATACAGGACTGTCTTATATCACCCAGGAAATTGAAAACATTTTGTGTGTGCATCTTTATTCCACACGTATAAACTAATATATACAAAATGTAGTTTATAAATGCAACAAATTATTTTTGATGATGAAGATATTTATTATGTATTTGATGGTTGCTAATGAATATATTCATGTTGCCCCTTTGGGATAGCTTTGAGATTCCGACCATTTGTTAATTGCATGAAATATAAGTGTGTCACACGTTATACACTGCATGGCAGTCCAATAAACCACATAGTCTAATAATACATGAGACTAATAAATATTTTTTTAACATTCAGAATATCATTTGTCTCCTTTTGCTAATGTGTCTGTTTTCTGACCCTGTAGCTTTATTTCAGTATCTCTCAATTGGAGGAACTTAGATTAAAGCAGGTCTTACGATATTGTAGGCTTACCTTCTGCTCTGCTGGGCTGCAGCACCTAGAAGACGTGCTGTGTGGGATGTCCATACCCCCCACATATTGAGTATATGAAGTTAATAAAATTATTAATTCATGTGACAGAAAAATTCAGGCTTTACAAAAAACACCCAAAACCATAACCGAAAGTGTTCTTTAAGCTTTTTGTTGTGGCATAATGGTATGAAAAAGTGAGATTCATTTTTTATTATTTTGTTTTGTGCTGGCATTGGTTCAAAAGAAATGTTGTTTTTCTCCCCCAGTTACCTTTACAAAGCAAAGCCAAAATAAACAAACAAATGAAAAATAAACAAAAAGCCACTTAGACCTTCTAGTCATCTACCTTTGCAGGGAGATTGCCTTTTAAATCAGGCCTCACTGGGTGACTATAAAAATACAGCAAAAGCAGTGCTCAGCACGTAGCTCTCCGCACCGCTCAGTGATGCTCAGAGAAGCTCAGACCCTATCCTCAGTGGTACGAAGGCACGCACGGGCTAAAGAGCTGAGGTTCGGATCTCTTCCAGGGGATGTTCCTAGACAATTAGGCCTGTGGCAGAAGGATCTTAGCATGTCACTCTGAGTCACGAAATGCAGAAAGCACACACGTAGGAGTTTGTAGCCACGCAACTGGTTGAGTACGTTTTGCATCCAGCGCTGAGATGAATAAGCCTGACAGAAGGGATATTGCCAAGATCCCATTTCTAGAGACCACAAAAGTTCAGTCTGGGATTCACCTGTGATTGTCATGGGGGGGGAAGTGTTACGCTATGAATATTTCATTATGAAAGTGAGAAAACGCTTTCCCCTCAAGCAGACTTTGTTAGTTAGCACTTTTCATCTCTAGCCTTCACAGCAAAATCCCAGGTTGAATTTCATGCTCCCTGAAAAACGTTGAAGGAATTCCCCTCTGCTCACCACAAAGGCACTTTCTGTGGTATAGCGTAGAAGGAAGGATGGGAAAAGAAAAATCAAAGATAATTAGAAGGAGAAAAATGAATAAAATATCACTAAGAAAATTCCTGCTGTGGTGCATCAGGGAAATCAAGGAGAAAATCAGTACCTCAAAGACCTCTTTTTCAGCCTAGATTTTTCCTTACGCAGCAAATATATATCCAGTAACCCATGGATTAGAAGTAAATGACTTTTAGTATAAAATGTAAATATAAAAATAATGTTTAGTTATCCCAAGAATCACACCTGAAGACTTCAAAACACTTTCTTACAATTTCTCTCTCTCTTCCACTTTCACGAATGCAATATGTAATATTAAAAATGTTCATGCACCATTGCCAGCAGATGGACTGAAGAGAATACTTGGCCAGTTGTACACTTGCCTGCCTATTTTAACACACAATTATCTGGTCTGTATGAGCATTATTAGTGTGTATATGTCCCAGAACATTTTACACAGTGCAGTGTGCAGAATTTTAAAGGGAATTTCTTGAATGGACCAGACAAATTTTCCATACAGTTTACTCTTTGCGACAGTCTTGGATACAGTAGATTTGCTCTAACCACTAAACGGTACAACAATTTGCTCATTTTAGATATCTAAACCATAAATTTCTCCTATCAAACTTTTTTCCCACTAGAGAGAGGCTTTTTCAATAATCATAAGCCAATAATTTTTTGAAATTTCATTTGGCTTCTTATATGTAGATCTCAGAAAGTCTGTGTATAAGTTTGAAACATAAAGTTACTGTATCAGATGTGGAGGGAACATTCCTGAAAAGATCTTCTAATTAAAAGAAATTAAAGGATCTTTTGTCTAGAAGAAATATGTGCTCTGAGTTAAATCTTACAGTGCATAGGTAATATAATCATCTATTGTTTTGTAATTTATAGTTCAGTGCCTGCTATTTGGATTTTTTTTTTTAATTTAAATCCCCTTTTAAGTCTTAACATTAAATGTTAACAATCAATAAGGTCAAACTGAGCAGAGGAGGTGCATTTGAAAAAATAAAAATGAGGACAGCTATCACCATGAAAGAAATTTCAAGGCAAAAACCATCCAGAAAGAAGGTGTGGCCTCCTCTGGAAATGTCCCTATTTAGCTTTCTGTATGCATCATGCATGGGAGAAATGGGAACTCAGAGCTCTTCCTCTTCTAATTTGCAGGTGATTATAAGGCTGCGGGGAGCTGTCAATTGTTGGAACATCCCTAGTATAATTACATTAACCTCATCTGGTGAAATCTGAGTGTAAATTACTTCTTCACTTAATAAGAAGATTTAATTGAAGTTGTTCTCAGTCACTGTGTGACAGATTTCTCAGGGAAGTTTTGGTATTATGTATATTTTTAATGGTGCTCAGGTTTAAAAAAAAAAAATCTATCGAAAAGGAATTTTACATCTCAGTGATTTTTAAGAATGGACTTCAAAGAAAACAGGAAATATAAGTATTCTTGTCCTCACTGCTGGCTATAAATGGCTGGGATCTTTAGCCATGGTAAATGAGAACAGGCACATGGATTTATGAGTTAAGGTATCAGCCAGATAATTAGCTGTAGGAATAACATCCTTCCCCTCAGGATGGAGACATCTCTTCCCAGTTATAGCAGCTCAAATGTCAAATATGGAGTAAATGTTGTGAATGAGCAAGAATCAACACCTTTTTGCCTTATTTTAAACAAAACCAGTATTTTTTTTAGAGTAATTACACTATTTGGTCAGCCAGTGTAATTTCCTACCTCCTCCAACATTGACAGAGGTGGCGGCAGGGGAGGGGCCAAAGTACAAAATGGTTAGAGAACACTATAATGATTGGCTACTAATTTTTTTCCCCCCGTCATTGAATTTTTATATGCCTTTATATAATACTTTATTGCTGAATACATTTAGTGGTATTTATTTCCTTTAATAAACTTTGAGGTGATGAAAGACAAGAGAGACAACTATAACAGAAGTTTTTCTAGCTCAGCACTTTTAGTCTGACAGAAAATATATCACCTTTTTGATTTATTTATTTTTGAGCTGCACAACAACTGCTCATAACTTTTGTGCAGATTATTTTTCTCAAAAAACTTTTGTTTTGCGAGAAGATACTTAAATGTTCTTCATATAACATTTTCTGCTCTTGTTTTGTGAAATATTGCAAAAAAGGAAAACTTGTAAGAAGAAGTAATATCTCTTACTAAACTGACGGATGAACAGGTACGTTGTTGGTCACAAAAACCTCTCGCACATCAGGGAATGCTTATGTATCCAATTTTTTATTTCCCCCCCCCAATCTGTATCAGTTGGTCTAATAAAACATATGACCATACCCTGCAATCCTTGCCTCCCTTATACCTTTGGAACATAAAAACTAAAGCATTACCACTATTTTAAAAAATGCAATAATTTAAAGATGCTTTAACAATTCCAAAATGCTTCCTTACTGTAAAAAGAAACATGCTGAATGGGAAAAAAAAAGTTCTGGTGAAAAGACTAGTGACGTTATCATGAAAATCTTACTGAAATAATGAAATCTTGTTTAATTTCAAAACCTCTAAAGTACAAACAGCTTTTTGAAAAAACAACCCAAAGATAATAAGCTCTAACTGGAATCTGACGCTAGACACTTCTCAGCTAGAAATAAGATGCAAATGTTTAACAGTAAGAGTAATTAACCATTGGAGTAAGTGACATTAATATGAAGACAGGATGTTTCCTAAGAGGTATCTTTTAGTTTAGCCGTATTTATGGAACTGGAAGCAGGAATTAATTCAGGGAAGTGCATCCATTAGATGCCATGGGTGAGTCAGCAACATCTCAGAGATGGCAGCATCAATCTTCCCATGAAACTATCATGTAGCACTTTGTCTATTACAAGCAGATCATTGACCACAGGCATTAATATCTACCTTGCTCTGTATTGTAAAACGTCCTGAAACTAAGCTGATAATGACCTAAGAAATTCAGCCGAGGTCTGAATCACACCACCTTCACCATCATTTTTCCTAGCTAGAAACACTTACAAAAAACAGGTTCCTGTCAGGCTTGTTAGCATCAGATGATGGTTATATTAACAAATCTCTCTTATTTAAGGGTAGTTGGCTGCTTCTGCTCCCAGAACGAGGCATGAGTAATACCGTAGCAAAAAAACAAGCAAGCAAGCAAAAACAAACAAAAAAGGGAAAACAGAGAAAAAACAATCCTCTCCACCCCACGTTACGCTGTCACAAGCATAGGCCAAAAGTTTGTGCCAGTACTGTTTAATATTAAATTTTTGGGGACCATTAATGTTGGTTTTATTTACCCTTCGTGTACCAGAGCAGAGGCAGAGTTACATCTCGAGTGCAGCAACAAGAAAAGGAGTTTTCCAGGCAGTCGGCTGTGGGACGTGCCATTATTCCCTTCCTGAGCTCTCCCTATAAAGTCAACCTGTCAGGTCTTTGTGGCCACCCTGTGAATCTTTATTGACCCACGGTGGCTGCCAGCAGATTTTTTAAAAGCAACAGATACATACGGTATTGCAGATGCAACAGGCAGGAGTTGAGCTCAGCGAGCTGCCACCTTCGATAACAGGCACCCATCTCTATTATTCATCCTCGCTGTCACTCCTGGAGGTTTCCTATGACATACTGTATTGTCACATTTACTGTAAAGAAATCACAAACATCTTCAAACTAGGGACATTCAGCAAGTGACATAATAAATGAGTCTGCTAGTCTCAATCTACCCAGATTCTTTTAAAATAATACTTCTGTTCGGAGTAAGACTTTCCTATCTCAATCACAGAAACCTGGATCCATGGCTGAGCTCAAAGAAATCATTATTTTGTAAATCAGGACTAAGATGTTTTGTTAAAATGCAGTTTGTTTAAGCTACTAGTTAACAAAATTTTGCAAAGCAAACCACATTATTAATGGATTTAAATTTTTTTTCCCCCCAACATAAACTTCTACATATCTGTGCAGAAACACAGGATGAAATGAATGCCAGTCAAAACAAACAATATAAAACAGATGGTGCCCCCTTGTCCACACATCTTTGTTCAAGACCAGTGGCTCCCCTCTAAAACTAGATGTTAACGTGCTGGTGAAAACGTGTCGCAGGCTGGTATTCTCAACCCTGAATCTGAGAGTTCAGCTGGGTCAGGAGCTGCCCATTCATTTGCCGTGAGCGGCAGTCATCCTGCAGTACATGCCACTGCTTTTACTGGCCATTGGCATGGAAGTCTGCAAAGCAAGGCTCCATTTTTTGGACCCAAATGAGAAGCACTGAAACCATCAGTCTAATATGAGTATTTTTTTATTATTATTTTTATTTTTTAACAATTTAAAAGGCATTCAGATACAAAAAGTCTGAGGCAGTACCTTCAAATTCCTTCTGTTCACTGCAGAGGAATTATTTTGATAAAGGAAGCGTACACTCAATATATGCAAGTACATCAGCAATGCTGTTAATTTGGGAATAAAATGACTTTCAGACTTCAGTAGCGATATTGATGTTTCCTTTTCTTTCTTGTAATCAGACAACTGAGTTCTGACTGCAGCAATATGTGCAACTAAATAAGATTATGTTTGTCATTTCTGATATTATTGATGAGTGTCTGAGCTCCCTTTAGTATGATACTTACAACTTTTATTCACATTATTTCATTACCTGTAATGGAGGATAATCAGAAACAGGAACAAATAGTAGATTTTAATTCTTCTTTTTTTTTTTAAAAAAAAGACTTTATCATGACAGTCGCTTTATTTTAACATCATCTTTTGACATGAGATCATTGTGCTGAACATTACTGAGAAGTGCCTTGTGAAGGAGCAATTACCCAGACTAAATGGATTTCTAAGCAGATTCAAAGAGAAAGATAACAACAAGCAGCGAAATGTACATTAGCAAAATAAAGCTAAATCAAATAAGGATTAGAAGAAGCTGAATGATCCTCAAATAATGCAGTATTCTAACTGCTTAATTAAAAAATGGTTCTCATGCCCAAGAGATTGCGTTGCATTACAGCTCAGCCATAGGAAGCGCAAGGTTGGCTAATGGGGCCCCTCTATGCCCGATTCCTCTAGGTGCTACTGTAACACAAACAATCAAAGGAGAGGCCCGTCACAGCAGCAAGAGAAATTGAGTTATGCCCCATGTGCTATCACCCTGGGGATGCATCTGGAGAGAAGCGGGGGCCCTCGTCTCGCAGCAGCCCTTGGAGGGATGTGTCTGGGCACAGATGGGGCTTCACGCTGCCCCGATCGCAGCAAGGTTGGTTGATTGCAGCATCAGCGTGGAGCGCCAGGGACCAAACCTCGGTGCACTCCAGCAAGGAAGGTCCGTGCTGGGATATAAGACCTACTGAGTTTGATGCATAGGTTTTTCTCCTGATGAAATGAAATGCCCAACATTATCAACCTCAATGTATTGCACAAGTTTCAAAGCCTTGAAACTTGATTGCATGAATTTTAGTATTTAACAAGTATTTATTAAAATGTCATACAGCTGAAGAAAGGGCTG
This sequence comes from Aptenodytes patagonicus, assembly GCF_965638725.1. Classification (NCBI taxonomy): domain Eukaryota; kingdom Metazoa; phylum Chordata; class Aves; order Sphenisciformes; family Spheniscidae; genus Aptenodytes; species Aptenodytes patagonicus. Next base: position 7,226,409 of record NC_134955.1, read on the forward strand.
GAAAGTTTCTTTCAGGTGGTCTAGAACCAGCCTTTTCACTGCACAAGCCTTGTTTCCCTAGAAATATGTCTTATCACTGATGGAGAAAACCTTACTTTTGACACTATACCGTTTATCAGTATATGTATTAACAAAATATTAATTTCTAAAAGAGGTAAGGGAACAGAAGTGCTTGGTATATAATAGGAGCTTCTAAATCCTTTTTATGAATTTTCATCAGACTAGCCCAAGGTGCATAATCCGTTTATAATGACCATAAATTCAACGCCAAATCCTGCTTCCCTGCCTCATCTGAGAAGCCCCACTGTCTGAAATGAGATGAACTTGGGCACTACACGTACCAGCTTAGCTTGATGAGGGAATGATGCTTTTGCAGTTTAGTGGCTGAAATGCAGAGAGGATAAAATACTGATATTAAAGCTCATTAAAGGAGTCCTGTCCCTCTCTGCTTCCCTCATGCCTGCCCTTCCCCAAGACAGAAAGGGAGAGACGTGGCCTCCATTTGCTCTTTTGCGAAAGGGAGGGTTGGGTGGCTGGCCTGAGAAAGATCTGCATAGAAACTGGGTCTTATAGCATATAGCATAGTAATACTTCACAGAGCAAAGGAAGCAGAGTTTGGGACGACAGCCTGCTCTTACTCAGTTTTATAATTTCTTAGATTGTGAGACTTTCGGCTGTCTAGCACATAAGGGGTTTAGTCGTGTTAGCCTTGTACCGAGAGCAGCTAAGCCTCCTGAAACAAAATGTCTGGGTGACAAGTAGGCAGTTGTGAATTTATGCTCCATGACCAAGTAATGAATAACGTTATAACTTCTCTGATCTTGTTTTGACTCACCAGCTACTGTAAAAGAGGAAGGCTACCGGCTCCCCAGCCAACTCTGTCATGAGCTTTTTTTGGGAGATTTTCTTGAAAGACTGCTGGATTTCACTGATGTTACAAGAAATTGGCAGACCACATAACATCTGTGTGACCTTGGCCCAGCTTTAGCAAAGAAGAAAACGTCAAGAGGCCCTGCATAGCCACCGACCTCACTGCAAGTCTAAAACCTAATTTGTTATTGGAATCGATGGGAAAGAAAGTCATGCTGTATCCTGAAGGAGAGGTGAGAAATTCCCAAACCAAAGAAACTCAAGAGATTTATGCAGCTGACTTAAACCAGGGCTAGGCTTTTACACTTGCTGTTAATTTACACAAAACAGCTGTTCTATAGTCATAATCAGGAAGCGTTAGGACGCGTTTGTAAAATTAGGCTTTGGAATACACTGCAAAACCTCAGACGCGAGCATTCAAAACACTAATTATTCAATCACTATGAAATCATGTTCACTTCCAAGAGAGAACATTTTGTTTGACATGCCAGCGCAAGGCTTCTGTGACCAAGCCAGCGCTTGGCTCCATCGATCCTTGTGAAATTACATACATTGGAGGTTTGAATAACATACGACAGATTAGCTAGGAATTGGAAAGCTTTGTTTGAAAATTAATTTCTGCCTACAAAAGGCTGAGCTGTGCTGGCAGGCATCCTTGAATTTGACAACTGATGCACAGAGGGCAGAAGCAAAACACTATTTTTTTTTTTCCTGGGGGAAATTCTCTAAGGGAGTTCTCTAAGAAAGTGTTGCAAAAAGTACAATAGCGACAAAGAAGTAACTACATCTCATTATCAGTGTGAAAGCCAGAAGAGAATTAGAGTCTGCTCTCATTGTTGTTTATGTTACAGTGGCTTATAGCCTCCCTTACCAATGTGCATCCACAATGTGCATGGCACTCTACAGACACAGCATTTTACATGGAGGAAAGGAGGAAAAGAATTTGCCCAAGACCTCCTCAGCAGCACTCAGCATCTTGCAAGATCGGCTCAAGTTATTTACCTGAAAGTGCCATACTTAAAATAGTGTGATGCTCTTTGCATATCTAAAGCACTAATACCAAAATCAGGTTCTAAAATTCTTTCATTTGCATATCGAAATCACATTTCTACAGCTGTCACGTGTGCTAAAAGGGGGTGGGTGAGAGAGGAGGAGGAAAGGATGATGGGGAAAAGGGATCGATTTTTGTTTACCATTTTCCAGGGTTATTACAAACTTCTTCCTTTGCAAACCTTACTCCGTCGCTTAACCCTCTCATGTTATCAGTCTAAGCAACCAGTCCCCTGAGACAGGAGGATGACTCATTTCCTTCTGTAACATATTTTAAGGGATATCTTTGAAACCTACAGAACCTTTTAATGTCCAAAATTCCATGAAAGAGCACTGATCTCCTGAAAGATATTTTCCTCCCTTATTGATCTTCTCAGGTTTTAGTGGAATCATAGCATGAATATGAGTTTAAACTCTATTTTAAATTTAGCAATTGTTGAGTCTACAAAGAGAGTGTTCTAAATTTTTAGCTACTTAAACTCCATACCTAAAACTTTTTTTTTCCATCCCGGTCCAGGGGACCTTCCTAAATTAACCCCTACATGTTGCTTGACATCTCTCCATTCAACTTCTCTGGTGAAGTGTCACCTCCTAATCAAACAGCATGCACATGCATGGGCAGTAATTCATCTTCACACCTCATTCCACTACAAAATTTAGTCAAGCACTATGTAAGAATTCTTAAACAGATTAATTGAATACACTGCTTCTAATAAGCCACATGAAAAGGTTTCAATAAATTCAAGCAGAAACCTTATCTGAAGACCAGTGGATGAAAGAAATTAATATTTTAACATTAATAATAAGGCATTGCTAGATACTTGCTATTTTGAAATATTTTACGTATGTATACACATCAGAAGAACCGGTAACCTATGCTCTTCAGTATGCTTTGTTGCCCAAGGAAAAACAGTTGCCTAGGATAATTCATTGCCTTATGCCTAACTCATATACAAAGAGTAAGTTCAGTAATAATGCCAAAGGGTGATAATTAAAATCAAAAATAAAAGATCTTGACTTGGACATCTTAGTCCTACTTAAGCATTGTTGCAATTGCTAAATCTAAGTTGACAATTCTCAAAAGTCTCATTTTATCCTGTCAATCCTTTCCCACTAAGCTTTTGTCCTTTCAACTCATTTGTGAGCCACAGCTCAGCTTCTGCCTTTCCTCAGACCCTCTTCTGTCTGGAGCTGAGCAGCACCAGCTGAGGAGATGGGTGGGGGACCTGCCATCCTTTCCTACAAATCCCGATGCCCAGAACAATCACTGGATGGGGTGGGATGTGTGGAGGAGATTTCAACGTATGAATTCCGCTCTCTAGGTGCCATGCATTAGCCTACAGCCTCCTCCTGAAGAGGCATCCACCCTCCAGCCCTTTCACTGAAGCTTTCTCTTAAATAAGGAAGATTACCTGGGAAACAAGGAGTGCAGGAACAGCATGGAGCAAAAACCTACCTGGTGTCATAACTCCAGCCACGTCAGAGGAAGGAGTTCACGGCTTTCTTTCCAAACATGGCTTTTGTCAGTCAAGGGTTGTCTACTATGAAATAGAGGAGGGCTGCTGGGACCCTCAAGTAGACCCTGGGCTCCCCGTGCCCAGGCATGCACCCACAGTGCTGAACTCTACATGTCATTTTCTCAAAGCTCAGATTCTCAAGGACACCAAAATAGATCTGATGTTGGCATTTTTCATAATGCAAATCATTAACCGCAGTATTTCTTTTCAAGTATCCAGTCGCTGTCATTCCTTTTGGAAGTGGTGACTAATAGGCAGTAGCCATCAACATGAATTAATTTGATATTAAAGCAACTCTCAAGTGGGGGTCCAGAAGTGTTCGTTACAGATACAGCAGTATTAAGACATTAAGGCAAGTCATCCATTGTTTATAAAGCAATGTGACATCCTATTCAGTCTGCTTATTACATCACCTTGTGTTGTTTCAACATATAACTCTAAATGAAACTTAAAAAAAAGAAAAAGGAAGAAATGTTATTTTTAACACTAATTTCTCTGTGCTTCAGAATTTATCTTGGAGACCTTTCATCACATAATGAGATATTGATTCACTGCATCAAGATCACTTATGCAGTCAGATGGAAAACTTGGGACAAGATCCTTTTCTCTGAATAGACACCGTTCCAGCAATTTGGATTGTAGGTATTACATCTCCAACATCTTCTGTATGTTCTCATATTACACTCCGGTACATTTTATGGTCATGCTGGGATAAGTTTTATTACCTTTTGGGTGTATCATTTAAGTATCATATAAGTCTTTCTAAAATGTAAATAGAACTGCTTCAGAGAAATTTACATTTACATGGTATATCGCAACCAAAGAACAAGGTTTATGATACTATGATATTTTATATCATATGAGATATATATCATGTACTATATATATATATCATATACTATGATATTTTATATCATATAACAAACAGGGTTATATCGTCAAGAGCACAGCATCTACAGTTGGGGTTAAATTCTCAGAATAACTCAGTTCTCCCTTTGGGTGCATAGATTACTCTTTCTTTTTTACCCTCCCTCCTTTTTCAGACAGGTTTTTAAATCCTGGCCCTTGGTACTGTGTTTTTGGTGTATATTTGGGATACTGAATACTCAAGAGCATGATGCCCAGTAACAAATACTTTTGGACCTGAGTACTGTGAAAAAGATAAAGTTGGGGCTACAGCAGAGTTGAATAAAGTTGTGTTTAGCCAATTATTTATAAGTATTTATAAGTAGGAAATAATGCGCATTTTAAGACTGAGGTGGAAGATGTAAAAATGGGGCAAGAGACAAAATGAAGTCTGAGACCTACAAGCACAGGGATTTTTATGGCAGAGAAAATACAAAATTATAGCAGTTTGGAGAGTGGAGAAACATAAGAGATAAGACAGAATGAGTTAAGATATGCAAAGATCAATTTTTTTTTTTCCTAGAAAAAAATGGCATTTCAAAATCAGTTATGTCTCTAAATGGCAGCATTTATTTCATATGAAGTCACCAAATGATCTAAATGAGAGTAGTCAGGAAAACTGCTCTGTAATTGCCTTGGAAAGATATAGCCTCCCTATTGGCATTAAAAGGCCAAAAACTTTTTGCATATCTGATAAATTAGCCTCATGGTCAAACACAACTTTGAGGGGGTTCCTTTTTTCCCTTTATATTTTATATTACTATAAGTTATATTTCAATGTTCAATGAACCTCTTTTCAACTACTTTTGTCTTGGCAAATGCCCATTTGAAATCAGAGGAGCTGGAAAGAGATTGGCACCCCTTCACAGGAAGGTCCAATCTTCTAGAAATATAAAAGTTTAGAATTCAGAATAAAATATGAAATGTTAGTGTTTCCCATAGGATAAGTTTCAAAGATCTTTTTTAAGGTAATTTAGAAATATTTCATATAGATCTCCAAACTAAAAGAGTAGAGATACACATTTGTTTAATACACAAATATATAATATTAATATTTTAAAAACCATACTTGTCATACTGGAATTAATAAACAGGATTACCTTAAAGTTTGTATCAATTTTTTAAACTTTTTTTTTTTTTTACACTAATTCTATGACATAATTCTGAAAAATAAGTACGGGTTTTTTCTCAACCAAAAGGAAGCACTGTGAGTCAGAAGACCTGGCTCCAGCCCCAGATACGTCCTGTGATTAATTGTCCTGGATGCATTCTCTGTGTATTAAGGTTCTTTTTCTCTAAAATGGGATTATTTACCTAACTCTAGGTAACTAAACTAAAGAGTTTAGGTTTTGGACAACAGTTCAGATTCTTACCGTGTAGTAGCTGAGACAATACCTGTACACGTTCACTGAGCATTGTTTGGGGTGCACGGTGATAAACCTAAATTAACGCATTTTTTAAATAGTGTGAGATGATTGTTGTTAAAATAGTTGTCTCATTCAGATTTACTCTTTAGGCATTTTAGTATACATTAGGAGAGGGGGGGGAAAAAGTTTCAGTTCCTTGCAAACAGAGATGTTAATTTAATTTCCTGAACATGCCTTGCAAACACATCTATTTTACATTCAGGTCACAGTTCAGAGCACACCTTTCTGAAAGCTTTTCTTTAATAGCTTTTCATCTGGCTCAAACCATCACTTGCCTAACAGCCACCTCTGGACCTTCACCCTCGCACAGGTACCCCAGGGTGAGCCGCCCCCTCCCCATAGGGGGTGCAAGCATGCAGGTGGCTGCAAACTAAACCCCAGCCAGAAGTGAATTTGGCTGAAGAGAGCTATTTTGCTGGGTTCCCTTTCACACAGCTCCCTGATCCAACGGGAAGCCATTCCACGTCTCATGCCAACACATTTTGGAAGGTAGTGCGGAGCAGCAATGAGCGCCTCTGTGCGCTGAAATACACAATACTGCCACAAAACGTGCAGCCATAGCAAATGCCATTCTTGAAACATATTCAACCACTAGAACTTAAAAAGCAAAGCAAATAGTAAATGTCAAAGTAAAACCTCACCCAGGGGGCTATGCAGCCTGGGGCGGGTGGCATGCAAGGAGAAGGCCCCCATGGAAGAGCAAAAGGGCAATCACAACTCCTTCTGAGATTTTCCTGGAGCAAAAAAGCAGGTGCTGCATCTGCACGGCATCCTGTCAGCTTTATGGGAGTACTGCACGCAGCAAGCACTTTTCACACCTCCACACTAATATTGCAGCCATGGGATTAGTATCACAGGGCATGGGACATACGCATTTTATCATATCTTAAACGCTGTGGCATAAACTGATGACTTCTGGAGTAGTGTATTTCTGCTTATGTCCAAAGTTGGCTGACTGGCAGTAAAGAATATAAGATCCGATATTAGCTATTATTTGAAGACAAGATTTTTTTTTTTTTTTTTTTTTGGTGGGTGTTGAATTAAGTTCCAACTGGAAATTAGAGCTTTTTGTAACTACAAGAGAGTTTGATTTAAAGTACAGGATGTGTATAAAGGTCATAAGAGAAAAATGAGGCAACAGTAGATTATGTATTATTTATGGATATGGAGAGGAATAAATATTCATAATTCAAGGAAAACAGATAACATGGGGCTAAGTTATTGAGTGTTGTCTACTAAAAAAAAAAAAAAAAGTAATTTTAAATGAAGAGAGATTATTCCTACCCGTATGTGTAAAGACAAGTTAGAAAAGTGTGATTTGTTTGACTGTGACTCATCCCTTCAACATTTGAAGGATATGAATCAGATGACCTTCCCCTGGGAGCGTATGCTGAAAACAAACTGAAGTTTCTGATTGTTTAGAAGTCTTCAAAGATAGTTCTTGCAGTCAACAGGATCATCTTCATTTAGTGCTCATTTTTTGTTGCTTTTTCCTTTCCCTATCAACCACAGTCAAAAAATATTATTCCCCAATAATGACTTATATCTCCAGTCTGGAGCGAGCAAGGTACTTAACAGATAATGTACTGGACCAGAGGATGGGAAACCAAGGAAGGAGGAGGACTCCAGCTGAGCGTGTTGATAGTTGGCTTGACACCGCTGTGCCAGCAGAAGAACATCTGGGGGCACCAAGTCTGTGTGAGAACACTTGAGCAAACCAGTAAATTGCCCTGTGAAAAGGTCTGATCTTCAATTCAGGGACAAGTCACTTACTGAGAAGGTCTCCCTGGAAACCTTTTTTTCATTTTTATGAAATGTTCTCCATCCACCTAATGGACGATGACAAAGTTGATTTGTAATCACTCCAGTTCCCCTGAGGCATTTAATTGACCTTGGGATGAGGTCAAAAAGTCAGAGCAAGGAAGTTGCCAGTAATGAAAAAAAGGTTCTTTTTATTCCCACAGTTGCTGTTTTGTCTTTTACACTTTCTGAAAGTCAGTCTACCCTAGTTGATAAATCTGATTGCAAGTCAGCCACAGAAAATTTGGGACTCAGCTTGGGATCTCCCACAGCAGTGAAGAACGCAGCTGTGGGCCTGTAGAAGTCCATGAGAAGAACAATTTCCATTTAATAGGTAGCCACTCCCAAGCACTTCCATATGGTTGCTCATGTCCATGTGGCTCTAGATGTATGTCTTGCACCGGAGGAACTAAATCCCAACCGTCCTATGAACTGCAAAAGGTTTTCCAGTTCCATCAATGATATTTTATATCATCTTGGTCATAAAAGACAAAGTGTTCTTCTGCCTTAGTTATCTCAATTTAAAAATGAAGATCTTCTCCAGAAAATGAAGGAGAACCTAAGTAGATTTTATGACTACGAATGGGTCCAAAACAGTAAAGTGCTGACATTCTTCTCAGTATGATGGGGTAAAACTGGAAAACAGTAACACTGAAACAAACCTAAGAGAAACACGGAGAGCTAATGAAATGGGGGTTTATGACGATACGTGGCTAGGGGAATGGAGAAACCATGCTTGTACTCACCACTGCCAAGGCATAGCGCAGGGGACCATGGGCTCTGCGCAGCATTTGGGCATGCTACAGTTCCTGTGAAGGTTTGCTCAGCCTGTGCTTGCTGACAAGGATGCTGCACAATCTGACCTTGGCCACAGTTTGGCAAAATTACAGGTGCCATATAACAGTATCTAAGTGTCTGAAAGGAGAAATACAGTGCAGGGAGAACAATTAAGATATATACAGCCCTAGCAGTAATAGGACACAAAGAAGAGAGGACTATTTTGGCTAATGTCACAGGGAAAAAATACCTGACAGTGAGATGTCCTGGACTGCATCCTCACCTCTGAAGAATACAGAAGCATCTCTCTTACTTGAGATATTTTAAATTGAATGGAACAAAATACCAGCAAAGATGCTCTGGGAAATAGCCTTCTTCAAGCAGGAAGATGTACAGATGCTAGAGTTCTTCACTAAGATTGATGAAAGCAAGAGATACACGTAAGATTTAACAATGAAGGGTAAAAATGCTGGTTAATAAATTATTCTAACAAAATTACCAGGGATTTTCCACAGCTTTTCAGAAATGAGAAAACACACCATTAGTTATTCATCTTTGACAATTCATGCTAGTACAAATCCCAGAGCATCGCTTTGTTAGCCACATCTCCCCTCCTTTTTGACGGATTACAGCAGTGCCTCAGCATGTTGCCAGAAGCTGATGAGGTCTCGCAGGAAGCCCAGAAACAGCGTACCATAAAAGATGGGGAAACATATAAATAATTTACAGCCGAAATAATACGTAGAGACTCCTTAAATTAAGATTCAGGAAATTCAAAAGCAACAATTTGAAACATAAAGATAATATATTAAATGACTAGTTTCCTTTGCCTTCCAGATCCCTGTGTCCACTTTCTACATTGTTTGCATTTTGCTCCCTCCTGCTGCATGGCTGAACCACAGAGCAAGACTAAAATTTTTCATAATAGCAAAACATCTTTTAAAAACCTCCTAGGAGGAGCCCTTGATTTTATAGATAGCAGCATCTTCCTTGTTAAAGAGAGAATGGACGTTTACATTGGAAGATTACATTTGTCTTAATGCAAAACTAACCCAAACGTTAAACATTTTTCTTCAGATAGAGTCTATTTGGTTATTGTAACTGCATCTGTAACTCCATCTTCCAAATAACATACTAACATTCTGCAACTCTGCACAAGAGAGATTTCCTGACAGCTGTGGGTTACGTGGGGTAGGGCAATAGTATAAACAATTAGGTTTCTGAACCTGAAGAAAATATACAAGATATATTCAGCTTCTTCCATCTCTGTTTGCCATTTCTAACACATTAATTATTTTGGATGCAGTAGCACTTACAGAAGAGATGCCTCCCCTCCCTGACTGGGTATGCAATATTATCAAGGGTTCCTGTTACCTCATTTGCACTGACAGAGACTTGCCAGAAAAAGGTTTACCTAGAGGGATTATTAAAAAAAGAAATCCAGTAGTAATGCACTTTAGCATAAAATTGACACACTGCAACAGATTACCACTAGGAGACTAATTACTTAATCATTCCATAATCAAAAAGGAACTTCTCACGTCAGATGAGCTTTGAAGTGTGCATTATTGATATTAGTATTATTTTAGACTATATACTAGCAAACACAGGATAGTCCTGGGTTTGATATTGTTAAATTGTTACCAAATCATAGCGGTTGGCAGTGTTTTGACCCAAAAGAAGGTGACACTCTTCCAGACAATGCCCAGGCAGGGGTCAGTATAGAAAAGGGACTTTTCTAGTACTACTTACTGGTAGCTGTTAGGGCAACTGCAGCTTGGGAGCCCATTCTCCCCATTTTATCAACAGGTTACTGCTCAATGACACTCAACAGAAAGGGATAAAACAGACCTCTACATCTATGCATACAGCTTTCTTTTACTGCCTACATGCTCAAAAGAAAACAGTAGGCTTTTACAGCAACAGGCTCAAACTCTCTCTTGTGGAGAAATGTGTAACTGTTATTGACCCGTGAGAATAAGACAGGAGAACAAGCTCCATGTTTGGTCATGTCACTCCCGCAATTCCTCCTCTCTTGCTCATCTACACTTAGCCCAGCTCCTTCTTTACGTAAGCACCCAGTAAGGCTTGCATTTGTATAAGAGCTCCTGGATCTAACCCACAAGTTGGGTTACAAACCCACATGCTCACCCCCAGCACCAACAAAGAGGCACAGTCTTCATAAGAAACCCTTCCCAGACACATCAGCACAGATTGCTGGACTTCATCCTCTCGCGAAGTCCCACATAGGTGGCTTGGGAGTATGGAGAAATATCAGTCTCCCATTGATTGGCAAGCACTGGTAGCCTAGTCAGACCATTCAGAAGGACTGTGCTGAAGTATCTTCCAGAAAAAGTGTAGTGAGAATTACTGGTCCAGTTTCTCCTTGGTGACAGACATATTATTTCTTGCCCAGGCAGAATTTGCCCCACTCCCAATGTTAGCAGGGCACTGGAGTTCACTTCTAGTCCTCAAGCATCAGAGTTTAGCCCATTACATACCTGTGTGTCACCTCTTAATTAGCTCGCTCTGTCAGCCACCTGAAGCAGGGTGAAGGGATCAAGTTTATTTCTGCTTTATGAATAACAAACTGATTAACCTCTCATTTTAATGGTTGCAGAACTTAGCATCTCTACTGCTGAGCAGTGCTGGACAAGCACAACAGCTTTATTATTTACGTGCTGAATGAGGTTCAGCACACAGGCATTCTCTGTTAGTGTTAGGGTGAAACGCTAAATTAGTTTCCATTAGTTCAAGAGATAAATCACCATTGCTTACACGTCAGAACTGTCTGAACAACTAAACCAACCTCTCTTCCATAGGCTTTAGCTTATACATAGTCAGTTTTCTTATTTGATTTTGAATTATAAGAGCACAAATAATTAAATACAAGCATGGCCAATGAAAACTGAAGCAAGCCCAATGAAAAAGAGAGGAAACCTACATTGTTCCTATTCAGTCCTGTTGGAAAGTGAGAAAATTCCTGCACCTTTGCTACCCCTTCATTTGCTAACCAAGCCAAGTAAAATGGTCTCTACAGGGTGTTTCTCAAGGCAAAAGGTAGGTTTACTGTAGAGTGGAAGGTTGTGTTCACATGGTTTTTGACCGATAGCACAGTTAAGACAATGCAGCGGGAGGACCTGTATGATTACCGGCACTCTAGAGTGTCAAACATCATGAGCATAATGGTAAAGTTGTTCAACAATGCAATTTAAAAGTTATACCAATAGGCTGCAATTTTGGCCTACGTCATGAGAGGTTAGGGAGCACATGCTGAAGCCAGAGTCAGATGATGACACAGTATCAAAGATGGAAATGGTACTGGATTAAGATTGTATTAAATTTGTTTAGAAGGAGGTTAGAGCAAGAGATGTGAAGTGTATAAAAGTGGTTAATGTTTAATAAAGTAAACCTGTAACCTTCAAAGGCATGAAACAATCACAAGCAGCTTCCAGAGGTCAAATTAGTTTAGAGAGCTCAAGCCATGTCTACACTGTCCAACAAAGGTGGACTCTTAACTGGAGTTAGTTGAGTAAATATCCTGGCAAAGATAAGGCAGTCCATAGTTTCCCTATGAATCATCGGGCTGAAGTGAAGTTTCCTATGCTGTGAGGTTTTGACTCAACCTGGTAAATCACACAAAAATTACATCATGCTTCATTGTCAGTACATTGTCTACCTGAAGTTAAAAACCACCGCTTTTCTCGATGCGAAGGCAATGCTCCATGTGGAAGACAAGGAAGTAGCTTCTGCAGGGATCTCTATGAGTATTAATCATTCCCATTTTTAAATTCTGGAGATTGAACCAGATATTCTTAACCAGATGCAAGTGCCCACACAAGTACGTGAGTTTTGCATAAAGCTAGCTCTGGAAAAACCTAGGCTGGAAAACAAGAAACCTAACTCAGGAAAGAAAAAAAAAAAAAAAGTTAATGGTTCCCCCCTGACAAGGCAAAGACAGCCTCATTCTAACTTCTGATGTCCAGATTATGTCTTAATATCTCTCATTTCTTTTTGTATAAGACCCCTGAAATTGGAGCTTTATTCACACAGCCAGAGCTTTTATCAAAACTTTTACCATCTTAAACATTGCAACATCCTACCCTGACAAATGCAGCCTTGCCCCACCGATCTCTACCCTGAATGCTCTACCAAGATAATTTTTCTGACCCGTCTGCCCATGTCGCTTCACCTTTGCATTGGTTGTGCTGGCTACTCCTCTGATCTCCAGCCATTGCATCAAACCTAAACTACTCGCTTCCACTTCTAAGGACCCTCTATTTGCCTATCAGCTTTCAGTCACTGAAGATACATCTGCTACCATTTACCAGTAGGTATATTCTTTTTTACGACGCCTACAGAACCAGAAGGTAGGCTACTGATCTACTTAACCCCTGCCTGCTACGTTGGCCAGTACTGCCTTGTTTCTTGTTATATGTATCATGCCATCTCACCTCGCAAGAATTGTGGGGCAGAGGCTTTCTTTCCATTGTATATTTATACTGGTTTTGGGTCTTGTTCCATGTTTAAAGCTCCTAGGCACTACGATCATAGAAAATATATGTAATAACAATAAATAATTTAAGGGAGTCTACCGTTAAGTAACTGGAGACTTCCAGAACACAAACTGATGCAGTAATGCGATGATAGGTAACGCTCTGTCCTTTACTGGAGACTAGCGCAGAATGCAACTCTGATACCATCACTCTAACCCAGAGTGAGTATAAGCAGCTTTATGCAGTAGTGCTTGTAAATCTTTTAAAATCCTTGTAGAGGGTTCTGTAAGAGCACAAAATGCTTCGTGCTTATTAAGAACAGGTAGCAGTTGGAAATTATTAGTTTTATGCCTTTTGTTTTATGTCTAGAAATACCCACCCATTCAGAATGCCAGACCAGGATATACTGGGCTGCCTTCTCCCCGAGAAATGCACGCACCTGAAACATAGCCAAACTCTGCACAGCTGTAGCTTCTGTCCAGCGCATACTAATTTGCCAAAATGAATAAACATAGTACTTTAAAAACCATAATGGTGCCTATGAATCCATAATGAGGTTTTGACACTAAATTATTTTCTAAATGTATATTTAGTGCTTATCCTCTAATGCTTAAAGTATGCCTGTTGTGTCTGATACTTTTTCCTCACAGGATTTTTCATAAACATTATTAGGAAAAAAAAAAAGAAAAAATCTTTCTCATTGGTAGAGAAGTGCATGTTTTTGTGACTAGAACGAAGCTAACAGGCACCAAAGCTTTAAATGTTTTAATTGCAGCAAAATCCTTTGTCTTAAATTTACTTATCCTTCTAAGGGATGAAAATAATTTTATATTGCTTTAACACTTTACCTTTTTTTCATACTCTGATGCTTATAAAATTGACTCCATTACTTCAAGTGTTCATTTGAAAAAAAGAAGAAAAAAAAAAGAAAAACCACAACACAGCTACAAAAAGCAGAGGCTGAAGTTACAAAGTTCTTAAGATTCTGAGCACTGAAGCTCATCTTTAACTTCTTAGCTTACATTTAGGTTTCAAACATTCACCATATTTCTGAAATATTTGAACTCTGAGATTACAGTATGATTTAAGATTCTGCAGGGTCTAAGGCTGAGAACGATTACCCTTTGAAACACGTTTACCTTGAAGTGAAATTTCTCCTAGGATGGGACCTTTTGTTAAGCTGCTTTCTTCAGCCTTGCCAAATTGGAACTCGAGCAACGCTGTGATGATGTTATTGAGATGATGCTTTACTTAAATCCAGTTAGGGTAGATTAAACTTAAGGAGGGAGCTGTAGGATGCTGAGCCAAGTAATTTGCTCAAGGCACTGAGCAACTAAATGAAGCACCTGTTAAAAATGGGTGTGGGCTAATCTTTGATTGGTCTTCATGGATGTGCCATTACGTCCTCCACACACTCGGGTAAAGCAGCATGCTGAGTTGGGGGTAAGGTGAGAAAACTATAGCCTTTACTCATTTCATGGAGCGGAATTGTCACTGCACATACTTGTCTGTATTGAACCACTTCCTCTTACTCGTTAGTGCCCATGTCAGAGCAGATTTCGGCAATCTCTTTGTGGATATAAGGTGGGAGTGCTTGGAACCTGTACCTGCTGTGCAAGGTGACAGAAACCTGAAGTATGTGGGTTTGTGGAAATCCGGGCCACTTGAGAGGGAGAGGATGCAGACATAGCAAGCGTGTGGAGTGGGGACACCCTGTAAACAAGTTACGGAGTGTGCCAGTGCCTGCCTATTATGCAGCAGACAAAACACAATCCTGACCGGCGGCTTCAAACTCCATCAGGCACACGTTAGGCAGAAAGCTGGAGTAAGACCACAGCTCCTGGTAAACAAGTGTCAATCATGTTTCAGACAAAGGCAGCTGACGTGTAGCCATGCTTCCCTACAGCTGAGGAACAAAAATTAATCCCATGCTGGGAAATAAGCTACAGAAGTTTCTCACTAAGAGAACATCAAACTTATAAATCATAGAATAACAGACACACAGCAGTGCATATCCACAACTCCTGTGTCTACAATTGTCATTAACTGCAAGTGTTTCTTAAAAGGAATACTCTGTGTAAAACACAGCATTAAGTAACTTATCAGAAATGAAAATAAAGACCAGCAGTCATTTTAGTAACTCATGTCTTTTATTTACATTCCTCTCTTTCCCTATGTGCAGACATATGTGCACATATGCAGATACTCAGTCCCTACATCTGTATGCAATTATGTTCCCACCCCCATCTAGTCTATAGCATCACACCTCTAAATGGCAAGAGTAAGCTATTTTAATCAAATCATGTCTTTTTTCTCAATTTCCAGAGAGATTTTATTGGCACTGTTGAAGGCATTCGACCACAACTGTTTCTTTTCTCCTTTGTCATATATTCTTTCCTCCCAATAGCCTTAGTTCTGCTTGCAGAGACCTTTTCCTCCACACACACAAGACTTGCAGAGACACTCTATACTTTCCTAGAATAAGTGTTAGTGCAGTCATATTCCCTCAGTTCCCATATCATGGGTTTAGGGATTCATCAGAGGATGAAATACTTTGCAAACAAATTATTCAGTGCCTCAGGACACCGGGCACATGTCAAGTCATGGCCCAGACCATGCAAACAGCCTGTTATGGCACTTTTGACAGCACAAACCTGCTTCGAAACACATTTGCGTATGCACAATTTGCCCTAGACGATCATCTAATAATTGAGAAGTACAAGGAATCTTTTGTCTCGTACTCCTTCTTTCATGTTATATTACCTGACTTATTAAATTATTAGTTTACTAGATGGGGTTTCTCTCACTTTCATTATTTACAAAGGTTGAACCTACAGGGAAAAAAACCCATAAAAATTTGTTTGAGGAATCCAAGGCCTAAACCTGAAAGAGGGCATTAGTAGCACCTAATCTGAAGGCCCACCTCATCTTAGTGTCCCTTTAGACTCATCCACAAAGTAAGTACTCTAGGAGACAGCCGGAGAGATGCTAGCAGATAATAGATAATATTTCATCATTGCTTTGATGCTCTGTAATTAAGTAAACCATGGCAAATGGTCCAACAGCAGCAGAACTGCAGCCCATTACGCTCTAGGCAGGACTTTTCTCAGTAGCACAGGAAAGGGTAACATATAGCTATGTTAATACAGTGGTATGCTGTCACAGTATCAGTCCAGCAAGGATAGCAGCAGGTGCAGTATAAACACATACCTCCTGTCCGACAGATGTATTCTCTCAGGATATGGTGCAAAGAGAAAGGATCATGGGAGCATTCGGAGCACTCCTATCACCGAGCTGCACTGTGCCTGAGAACATCAAAAAAGCATTTGCTGTTTTGAAACAGTACACCAAGAAGTGGGCATGCCTGCCGTCGTACAGATAACCAGAGCCTATTCCCAATAACGGGGATCTTGGCTCACTTTCCCCACGCTGGACGGGGGTGACATCTGAAAGCTGGTAAGCAAAGCTATCGCACAACCAAACATGCAGCTTTGACCCACTGCCAAGGTCAACACAGCCTGGAAACACTTGTGTCCTGGTGACTCCAGGCTCCAATTACAGACA